>NC_083484.1:16599077-16624077 GCF_030014155.1 Tachysurus vachellii | reverse complement strand
TTGTTTAATGGTTTAAAAAAAATATAAAATTCGAATGCGATACAGTATCACAGCTCCGAACAAACATTCTATACATCATCATCTGCAACATTAAAAACAAGTGAATACAATTTTTTAATTCAATTTTAAAACTTAAATCAGTTACATTTATCGTGCAGCACTTTTACCATCCAGAGGTGACAGAGAAATAAAAACATCATGAAGCAGGAACCTGGAGAGGAACCAGAACTACAGAGCAAACAGATCCTCTACACTTGTAACAGGATCACAGAGAAAATGCACACAGTATTGTGTTCCAGCAGTTCATCAGCAGCACCATGTAATCTTTATAAATACGCAGCAGGTCTTAGGAAATTCAAACCTGTGGCATCCAGACGAGATGCAGACGGAAGGCGAGTCGAAACCTCTAAGGAAAAGAAAGCAGGAGTAGCACAAGTAGGACTAATCAAGCAGAAGACGTGTGTCAGGGATCACGTCACATGGGCAGCAGGAGTGTGTGTAATAGCTCCTCTTCACCAGCAGGTGGAGCTCCTCAGTGTGCATTCTCCTCAGTGTGCGAGCTTCTAGTTCTATAAAGCATCTAGAGTTGCCAAGTTGTTTTTAAGCACTTGTATACTGTCTGAGGATCATAAACATCTCAAGATCATCGATCTTCAATTTTATCATTTTAATTTTGTCTTGATCATTTTATTTTCACAGAACTGTAGATAACGGAAATGTCTTCTTTCTGCTTCTCAGTGTGGACATGCCTGCAATCACAAACAAACGCATAGTGTTTAAATAAAGACAGACAGCTTACAAACATTCTGTGAAGGAGTTTCAGCCTATTTTTATATTATAATTATTAGAAACTGACAGAGAACTGAGCTACAGGTTAAATGAGCAAGTTCTGTCAATACTCAGTCTTAAATCATCTGTCTATTTTATTTATGTCAGTAAAATGTCAGCTAGCAAACAGTTCACCTGAACTCATACATAGCATTAGTTCTTACCCTTTGTTCAGATTGTTGTCTTTGATAGACACAGTCGCATAAGTCACTTCCTCCTGCTGTGACACTTCTTCATTAGACTGAGGAAGCTGCTTTACCTGCAGTGAATCAAATTACAATTTGACCAGAATATCAGAATATAAATACTTTTATCTCGGTATTGTGAAATGAAATATTGAAGAAGAACAAAAATAAAGTTTTGTATTTGATTTAAAGATCAGTAAAGTCGGTTCTGGGAAGTGACCTCAAACTTTCAGTCTTGAAAGATGCGCAACATAAATAAAGCAAAAACATAAAATATTAATGTTATTGTTCTTTTGCTCACATCCACCTCATTCGCACTGTTCTCGTTCTTGTTCATATAACTGTCTGGTTGTGTGGCAGAAAAACATCTGATATGGCTTTAGAACAAAATGGTCATTTTCAACCCCTGAAGGTTCAGAATAAGGAGTAGGAAAGATCCATTAGTGATGGTTTGAATGGACTGCAGTCTCTGCTGTGCAGAACTAAACGTCACCTATTAACGATGTCATACCTGTGTTTGTGCTCCAGCTTTCTCGGTCTTGTCCTCTAAAGGGTCGTCCTTCCTCCTGGCAGAATCAGAGAAATGTCACTGAGTTAGAATCATCGTCAGCATTCACTGTGACATCAGTGCATGAGATAAACTTCAGAGAAGAAGACTAGAAACCACCAGCACAGTTAATCACTCAATTATTTAGAAACTAATGATGACCGCAACAATATTTCCATCTTCAGCATAACTGACAAACACTGATCTCATTAGATCCTCAGTTCAGAGCAAAGATTTCATCTGTCCAATGCTTTTGACCTGATTAACAGGATTTACCTTTTTGCCCCAATACCACAACACAGTGGATGCCCCAAGCTTTCATTAGGGCATTTGTTTGTTGTACAGGTAATTCAGATTTTTCAATTTGAAATGAATTCACGCAACAGTCATAAATCGATTATTATGCAACTGATGTGTAAAGAAAGTCATATTGTTACAGTAATGTTTTAATAGTTAAACAGCTTATCAATGTGACTTGTCCAGAACTTTAAAATAGTCCTTCTCAACATCATCATTCTCAAATTAACACCTGACTCCGAACCTTTCCGTCGTCCGTCTGGTTACATAAATATCAGAGGCTACTACCTCAGCTCGAAGCACATCGTGGCAGATTCAGGGGGTTTGTCAAATATCACACTGGAACCTTATTAATGTTAGTGTAAGCTGTTATTTACTCACAATTACAACGTACACAATCCGATATTTGCCTCTTTTTGCTCCATCAGCAGAGAACAGAATATGTCTCCAAACCCAAAGCAAAAAATTCCAACCTAAAAAGTTTGCAAGAGAAGTAAAAGATGCAGCAGGTCCTCATAAAAGGACGGTTTGTTCTTCACAGACATTCAACCCGATCTCACCTCACTGTTTGACTGACAACTGATACCAGGTCTACAAGAAGATCTGCTATGATTGGTAAGGACATAAAGCAAGTAGATCCAGACTCCTGGATTTATATCTTTCATGATGTACACAGGAGATGAAGAATGTAGAGATTTTAGCAGTAATTTTAGACTTTTTAGAATTTCTTCCAATACAATATGGCTGTGAGGGCTTGACTCTCTGGGCTTTACTCACTCTTCCTGTTCAATCAGTGCATGAATAATACTTTGCTCTATGACATCAGACATCCTGCTAATCTCCTCAGGATGACTGTATCCTTCCATGAAGGCATGCTGTTGTTAATCTTTCAACTGTTCCCTTTTCATAGTCGCCACAGTGGATCGTCTGGTCTGGATATTTTACACCAGATGCCCTTCCTGATTTAATCCTCCCATTTTATCCTGGCTTGGGATTGGCACTGAGAGTTAAAGTTTCAGTCGTGGAATTTGCTCCCTGCCCAGTCTAATCAAGCCCAGGCCACATCAACGAGAGCACAGGATCCTACCACTGGACCACCAGAAGGTTATAAAAAGTGTTGCATTTCTGAACCTTACGAGCCTCTGTGTCTCGTCCTGTTTGTATGGAAAGATTTACCTCCTGTTGTAAATCACAGCTCCTAAGATGACCAAGATGATGAAAAGCACTGCAGCTGTCACCACAGCAACAACTGGCCACTGGTCAGGATTTTCACCTGTAGAAAAGAAAACAAGAAAAACAAGTCACTTGCTAAAGGAGTGTAATGTCAAGCTGACTTCTTCCTTTCCTTCAGTAATCATTATGTCCAGTCTGATATTAAATCTTCAGGAATGTTGTGAGCAGATGGACTCACCCTCCACCTGAAGGCTGATGGTTTCAGATCCTGACGTCTCACCGGTTTCCCAAGTGCAGGTGTAATCCCCAGAATCCCTCACGGTTAGAGCAGGAAAGTGAAGAACGGGTCCTGATGTATTTAAACGCTGGTTGTTCTTAGACCACACAAACTGTGAGGAAGTGTGTGTGCAGTTCACATCACACGTCAGATTTAAGGAGTCTCCTTGTTTAAGGGTTCCGTTTCCACTGAGTCTGATTAGTGACACCTTTAAATCTTTTTCAGAGAGCAGGAAAGACGCAACGTCAGTGACTCAGCTTATCAACATTTTAATATAATATTTTGTTAAATTGTTCTTCCAAAAGATTCTATCCTTTTTTAATAATCCCTGTTTTCTATATAAGGTCTTTTACCACATATGTGATTGGTCAAAATGTTAATCTGATGACTTTTCACTTGTCACAGGTTTATATTGATTCACTTGTGCTTTTATGAGAAAATCACATCAGGCTGCATCACACCACCAGGTCATGCCCTGACATGTTCTGTCGTTACTTTTGAATTTATTAGCAGCTCAAATCATTGATATAAAAAGGACCTTCTCAGGGAAAACTTAAGGAAATTTCATTATGCGCATAAAGATTTTTTTAACCACAGCATTTACCTGCAACTTGTAGAGTCGCTCCAGGTTCACCTGTCCATTTACCACCGGTCACATCAGTAATAAATCTGAATTTGTAAACTCCAGAATAACTGAACTGTACATTGTGGATTAATAAAGTACAGTCTGATGTGTCGTTTCCAGTGAACTCAAAGTCTGAGTGATTGGTGTTTAATGAACTGTCGTAAACATGGGGTGGATTTATACACTTGTCTGTGTTTGAGTTCATCGAGCACCAAAGCTTTTGTTTCACCTGGTAACCTTGTGGTGGATAAGAATAATAACATGGAATGGAGACACTGAATCCTCTCACAGCACAGATCGGTTTATCAGGATATTTCACATCCCAGTCACTGTCCTGAGTAAGAACACCTGAAAAATAAGTGTGTACAAAAGTTACAAAAGAAACTCTTTCAAGATCTACACTGAAGATGAAGCATGAACAGATCCTACAATAACTTAGATATTTCTTCATATATTCCAACACAGAGACACAGAAACACAGAAAGAAGAATGAAAGTTATGAGCAGATGAACACACTGAAGGTTTCAGATCCTGACGTCTCAACGGAAACCAAGTGCAGGTGAAGTGCAGGAAAGACTCCACGTCAGTGACTCAGGACTGAGAGGGTGATGATAAGGTAGAATCTTAAAAGTCTGATTTTGCTTAATTATATTTGTTTCATATTTTTTTTAACTAATACATGTTTTATGTCATTTCAGCACTGCTGAATTCTGCATCCTGATTGGTCAGAGGGTGTTGGTTAATTCTCTAAAACAGCAGATCTGACCATAGTGCAGCTGCACATGATACATTTAAGGCCCTTATTAACACAGGTGGTGTTTTATGTATGGAGACACTATAAGATTTAAGGTATACTGCTATAACTTGAGTAAGAACATGAACTATCTTTCCACAGTTAGTTCTACTACATGCAACAATCAGATAAATGGGGCATTTCTATATAAATATTAACCTGGATGCATTGGCAGTAACGGTAACTAAAATCTCAATGCTGGATTTTATCTCAGTTGTCAGGAATAGGGAGACCTGTGCAATACGAGTGAGCCAGAGCTACATAATACTCATGAGATAGAACCCAAGCACAGAGCAGAGAAGAAGGATGAATAGAAATAGGAAAATAGGAAATAAATAATAAGTTCAGGCCAAAAAACTCTGTACTGGGTATGGAGGTATAATAGATAACTTAAGAAAACATACTTCTAAAATATACAAATTACCCAGAAAAGGATTACAAGGATTTTCTGAGTGAGAAAGTGAGCTTGTAACCAGTGCAGCATGAAGACGACTGACACTGGCCCAAAAAAACAGCAAACCAAGAAACAGAACCCCGGATTAGCTGGTGTGAACAGGAACAAAGGAGAACCGAGCACTTAAAACACTTTAAGATTTTACTGTTATAGGAAAATAATCAGGCTATTTCAGGCTACATCACACCACCAGGTCAGTGATTATTTTCCTTTAACACTATTCCCTTTTTGTAAAAACATATCTGTAGCTAGAGTGACTCCAGGCTAACCTGTGCATCTGATCACATTAGTAATAAATCTGAATCTGTAAACTCCAGAATAACTGAACTGTACATTGTGGATTAATAAAGTACAGTCTGATTTGTCGTCTCCAGTGAACTTAAAGTCTGACTTGGTGTTTAATGAGCTGTTATAAACATACGGTGGGCTTAAACATCACAATTACAGGATGAGTGAACGGCCGCATACAGTGAAAGCAGAATAAACAGAATAAAAAAGATAATTAATATATATTATATATTAATCAATCAGTCTTTTACCAACATTAGTTTATGATTTAGAATTGTTGAAAAAAAATACCTGGTCCCCCAAATCATAGGAGTAAATAGTAAGCCAATTCAAAATCTATACAAAATACAGCAGTAAGTTCCTCATAACAAGACAGAAGTGAGATAAAAACAGATCATTCGATTACATCTGGTTTAAGTTCTTATTCATCAGTGTGTTAAAGAATTACAACAGCAGTCTGGTATTATTAGCATTTAAAAATTTACTAATGATATATTTAAATGTTAAAAACAATTAATATCAAATTTATTCGGATAAGCGGTAGAAGATGAATGAATGAATGAATATCAAATTTACATAAATTTACATCAATAGCAGACTTTGAACAGGCAAAAATGAATATGAACTATATTTATGCCTGTATATAATCCAGTACACACTGCAGCATGAATCAGCAAACCAGGACAAACACAAAACACTGAATTAATGTGAGTAAGACACTGAGCGATTGGAGGTGAAGTTTCATACCGGACAGCGTGAGTAGAATCGGAACCAGGAGCAGCATCTTCATCCCTGCTGTTGGTGAAACTGTGAGCAGCTTTGTGTCTACCTGTACACTTAGCTCACTGAGGTGGAAATAATAAATGAGAAGTAAAATGTGTTTCCTGAGAAAATACGCAAAAAGAAGAAGTTTCATCAGTGTGTACCAGCATGTTAACAAACTGTGACTGTGGGAGGAGATTGATCAGAAGGTAGTGAATCATTACAGCACCTCTGACAGTTGTGCAGCTGAACATCACAGCTTTATATGAATAATAATATGAATGTGTTTGGCTCTAATACAATATAGGACAGTTACAGCACCAGCTCATTTATAGGACATTTACAGAAGTTGTGCAACAAAAAATGTACTGATCTACTAAAGTACCAAATTAAATAGCCCTGCTCCATTACATACACACACACCCAGAAACACACACATACACAAACACACACAGACAGACACACACATACACACACACATACACACATGTGCACACAAACACACACATACACAAACACACACACGCGCACACAAACACTCACAAACACACGCAAACACACACACACACACACAAACACACACACACACAAACACACATGCATACACACACAAACACCCTAACACACACACCCAAACACACACACACGTTTTATTATTTAGCTATAAAGAAATATGGGAATTATATAAAAAATATTAAGTCATTTCTATCGTCAAGCTAACCTAACAAAGAACAGCTAATGCTTTTATGCAATGTAATGCAATACTATATTTAAACTTTGATTCAATTTTTGTACAAAAAGTAATTCATTGTAAATGATTAAATGAAAGCATTTAAATACAAACTAGTGTGTAGTGTTTCAGTGATGTTATATTAAACATTATTCATCCTGAGAGACAGTTAACTATCTAATAGCTAACATGCTAACTGAGTTCTCAGGATAGCAGCAGGACATTTAAACATATATATTTATACATATATATTCATCAATTCTGGCATTTGTTTATTTTTATAAGGTTAATGGTGTAATTGGCCACGATCTTATTATAATATCTATTACTTTTATTGCTTTATTTACACACAGCCATGAACAGGTGTATAACCGGATGTGGGTTCATTTTTATTCCAATATGGCGGAAGCTCCTGCGACCATTTATTCCTAGTGGGTAACAACTACATTACCCATAATTCCAATCTGCCTACACAGTTACGTCATATCCGAAACATCAGCAGTTTCCTTGGGACATGACACAGTGGTTTAGATTAGAAAACACGGATTAATACAAGAGGATTTACACTTTGTTTTAGATCAGACCGCGTGTAAATATTGTTTTGCACGTCAGGTTCGTCGGCTGAGCTGAAGATGGAGGCGGTGCCGCGAATGCCGATGATTTGGTTGGATTTAAAGGAAGCTGGAGATTTCCAGTTTAGTTCGACTGTTAAACAGGTGAGAAACAGTCAAACATTACGATAAAAACCCGAATTATATCTTAACGTGTCTCTAATTAACACTATTCGTGTTATTTTGGGCGGAGACGCTAATAGGTGGCCGAACATATCACGCTACCTGAATAGCTTTTTTAGCTAACCATTATTGTGTTGTGTTTTTTCCCCACCCGCATACCGCATCTTGCATTGTGATTGGATAATGTCTACTTGTGGAGCCCGTGCGACTGCAGTAGTAGCCAATGACAGCGCATAATAGCACGATTTTATGAGCCAATCACCGTAGAGTAGGCGGGATTTGACGTAATACGGTTAGGAAAAATAGAACGTGTGTGTATGTGCACGGCTAATGCTGTAGCATGGGCGTACACATCTCTTTATTCTAAATACTTTAAAATAAGAAATGACAGATGATTAAAACTTTATCACTAAAATGTCTAGCTGACGTTTTAGCAAGTATTTTTTTTCTATAGGTTTTAAAAGCAGAACCAGTTTTGTCACTAATGTATATTTATAATATATAAATGTGATGTAATAATAGTTACATAATCACAAAATAATTTTTTCTAGATTTTAATTTGATCGAATTGTGTTAATCAAAAGTGTAGGTTATTTTTATGTATATAAAATGTGTGTGTATATATGTTTGTGTGTGTGTGTATGAATGTGTGTGTGTGTGTGTGTGTTCTTCCTCTTGCTCTGTTAGTTCATACTGAAGAATTACGGTGAGGATCCAGACAACTACAACGAGTCGCTGAAGAAGCTGGAACAGTTACGGCAGGTGAGTGAACGATGTAAAAGATCTCAGCAGATTGTTTCCAGGACTTGTTATCTAACAATCGGTTTACTTCCTTTAGAGTGCTGTGAACGTGACCCGGGACTTCGAGGGCTGCAGTACGCTACGCAAATACTTTGGGCAACTGCACTACCTGCAGAGCCGTGTGCCTTTGGGTCCGGGGCAGGAAGCTGCTGTCCCGGTGTCCTGGTCAGATTTCCCAACTTGTGACTTCTGTCAAATTAATGCACTATCATGCAAGTGTTGACATGCAGCTCTGCTTAATCAGTTCCCTAAAGGGGTTCATTTTGATTATAAATAAAATCCAAGGTTTTCCCTCCCTTCTGCTTTTCCATTCAGAATAGACCTCAACAATCCAGGGCTAGGTGATATGATATTGTGATCAATTATAACGCACAACAATACTCACAGCTGGATATCATGCTTCTTGTGCTGAATCTTTAAAACTTATGTTTTTGGTATCAACGTCTTCCATTTTTAGATATTCAAACTCAGTATTTCAGATATTTAAGACTATATATTTTTTATTAGCAATAGATTTATAGCTCAAAACGGCTTGAACTCCAACGATTACAAAGATTAAAGCTGTTATAGAAACGTAATCCACACCTTCTGACTGATCACAACCCAGGAATTGTTGTTGTGCTTATTGTCTGTAGTGATAGTTAAAGTTTCAGTTTATTTTTCTTTCCCCTTCCTCTGATAGGACGGAGATCTTCTCAGGGAAGACAGTCACGCATGACGACATCAGCTACGAACAAGCGTGCATCTTGTACAACTTGGGTGAGCATCTGCACTGTGACCGGATCACACAGACTCCATTGTGTGTGTGTTAAGTGCTTGTGTTTCCTGATTCCAGGCATATTTGTGTTTTTGCTTGTGCAGGAGCACTACACTCCATGCTGGGAGCGATGGACAACCGAGTATCAGAGGAGGCAAGTGTTTTATTGACAGGTGACAGATCGCTCAGATCAATCCCCAGCATCTCACATCGTCGTGTGACTTCCTGTTTCTACTTTTTTTTTAATTCTTTTACATGCAATCTTACTAATATTATCAAGAATTCACCTTCAAATGGGCTAAAATGAAAAGTTTCCTCCTTTTTAGCAAGTTTGATCATCTCCTGGTTTTTATTTTGCCAGAACAGAAGCTGAAAATGACTCCCATCTGTATATTTGTATTCTCAGCTGATTATTGCTCGGTTTAATAAGTATGCGCTTGTGTTATAACTGTGGAGTTTGTGTACTAATAACAAGGTTGTGCAGTTTTAATAAGCAGCAGTGTGGCTTTGCAGGCTTTAAGGCTGTGAAACGGTCGCTTTAACTCGGAGGATGATACCGGTGTGTGTGTGTGTGTGTGTGATGTTTGTCTTATTGTTCATGTTGCTGCTCGAAGAAACATTTCACTGAGGCGACCATAATGTTTATCTAATCTAGTCTGTGTGCTTGGTGGTTAGTCTGTTTTGGTGAAATGTAAAAGTATCATCAAACTCTTTAAAAAAAAAAAAAAAAAAAAAAGAGTGCTGACTAACAAATCTGTATGTTGTAATCCTATGTGTTGTCTCTCTCACACACACACACACACACACACACACACAAACTGCTTCTTGTTGGTTATCAGAAGCTCATGTCTCGCGTCTCTTTCCTCACCTTTATTTTCCTCTTCCTCTCGTCAGGGGATGAAGGTGTCGTGCACACATTTCCAGTGCTCAGCTGGAGCCTTCGCCTACCTGCGAGATCACTTCAGTCATAACTACAGTGTGGACATGAGTCACCAGATCCTTAATCTCAACATCAATCTCATGCTGGTACACACTCCTGCCTGTTCACACACACACACACACACACACACACACACACACACACACGTGGTAGTGTATAAAATCAGATTGTGTTTGCAGGGTCAGGCTCAGGAGTGTTTGCTGGAGAAGTCCATGCTGGACAACAGAAAGAGTTTCCTTGTTGCACGGATAAGCGCTCAGGTATAATCCAGTGTGTATACGTTTTTTCACTACATACATAAATACATTTAATGGCAGAAAACCTTTTAGACCGTTACACGGAATCCCGTTAAAGACCACGTGCACGCGTCACGCTGCCTCTGTAACCAAACATGTCCTAATTCGTTTCCTCGCTGTTGCCTTCAGGTAGTAGACTATTATAAAGAGGCTTGCCGTGCCTTGGAGAATTCTGACACCGCCTCCATGCTTGGAAAGATCCAGAAAGACTGGAAGAAACTTGTGCAGATGAAGATTTACTACTTTGCTTCTGTCGCTCATGTAAGTTTCTCGATGAAAAACTTTTAAACGGCTTCGTATCGTGCGCCAAAAATAGACAAGTCTTCAAAATTTAACTCACATGTGGCCTTTTTTTTTTTTTTAATAAACCGGATTACTATGAAAATTAGTTTGGAGCTCATGGAGACAGAGTTTGAGGGAGAGATATGAATGTTTATATAAGAATATTTTAGATGTGGGTTTTACTGGTCCTATCTGTCCACAGCTCCATATGGGAAAGCAAGCTGAAGAGCAGCAAAAATATGGAGAAAGGGTAAACATCTTACTTTTATCTTTAAACTCATCTAAATTCAGTGGGACTCGGCGGGTGTATTAGGTACGTTTTGTTCTTGTTCCTCCACAGCTCGCTTATCTACAAAGTTCACTAGACAAACTGAACGAAGCGATAAAGTTGGCTAAAGGCCAACCGGACAGTGTTCAAGAAGCCTTGCGATTCACCATGGATGTCATCGGGGGGAAGTCAGTAACCAAACGATCACGTAGTCTCTCTCTAAATACCGCAACGCTTACGGTTTAAAAAGACGCTCGTTGCTTTTTTTTCTCCTTTACGTTTAAGATTTAACTCTGCTAAGAAGGATAACGACTTCATTTACCACGAGGCTGTGCCGTCTCTGGAGACGCTGCCTTCGGTCAAAGGTACGAGTTACAGCGACAGTGCAGCTGTTTCAGTCAGAGTATAATAAGAGTTATAAGTTATTATTAAACGTTCTTTGGACTTTTTTTTAAAATGTTAAATATCACTAAAAAAAAAAATAAATCAGTTCTATTTTAAAAGTGTTTTATGTTTAAACAAACTAAATGACTTAAAACGTATTCGTACCTTTATCGTCAGGTGCACCGCTGGTCAAAGCCTTACCTGTGAATCCAACAGACCCCAGCGTGACAGGACCGGATATTTTCTCCAAGCTGGTGCCTATGGCTGCTCACGAGGCCTCGTCCCTCTACAGGTTGCCTTTGCTAAACATTTCGTTTTGCTAATAATGAAACCGCCAACATGAATAACTTATGGGCACGGTGGCTTAGTGGTTAGCACGTTCTCCTCACACCTCCAGGGTTGGGGGTTCGATTCCCGCCTCCTCCTTGTGTGTGTGGAGTTTGCATGTTCTCCCCATGCCTCGGGGGTTTCCTCCGGGTACTCCGGTTTCCTCCCCCGGTCCAAAGACATGCATGGTAGGTTGATTGGCATCTCTGGAAAATTGTCCGTAGTGTGTGATTGCACGAGTGAATGAGAGTGTGTGTGTGTGCCCTGCGATGAGTTGGCACTCCGTCCAGGGTGTATCCTGCCTTGATGCCCGATGACGCCTGAGATAGGCACAGGCTCCCCGTGACCCGAGGTAGTTCGGATAAGCGGTAGAAGATGAATGAATGAAACCTCCAACATGAATAACTTTCGACAACTCCGTCAACAGCTCATACTTGTTCCGACAACGTCGTTGAGGTATTATTATATTATCCTATTTTCATCCACAGTGAAGAAAAAGCCAAGCTGCTACGAGATGTCATGGCAAAAATAGACAGCAAGAACGAGACTTTAGAGTGAGTAACACACGTCCGATCGCGAGGTCTCTGGTGTGTGTTGTTTTTAAAACATGCCAAGATAAATAGTCTTGTTTCTTCAGACAGTTTATGGACTCTTTAAATCTGGACCCAGACTCTGTGGACAACATGGACATGTACAACAGCATTCCTTCTGTCCTCATGGAGAAGTGTGCGGCTCTGAGCGTGAGACCAGACACGGTGAAGAGTCTAATACAGTCCATGCAGGGTTAGTGTGTTCCTGTTGGGTCAGGGATAACTCCGTACAAGTGAAGTGTCAGATCAGTGTTCTCCACATAGACTGTGCTCATTTGTATCTCCGTTTATCTCAGTATTATCAGGCGTGTTCACGGATGTGGAGGCCTCGCTTAGGGAGATCCGCTCTGTGTTAGACGACGACGAGGCCGGTGACCAGAAGCTGGAGGAGGTAGCAGGGAAACAGAGCGTCCCAGCCCAACCTGCCGCCATCGCTGAGCTCCGTCGGGACCTCGAGAAATACCTAGAGGCTCATGAAAAAGCAAGCTTCACCAACACAGAGCTTCACCGGGCCATGAATCTGCACATTAGCAACCTGCGACTCCTGGGTGGACCACTGGACACTTTGAGAGAGGCCCTTCCTAGACCACAGCTTTCTGAAGGTACGTGCTTGTAGATATATCTGACCCTGAAAGGGCGATCTGTACAAAATGTCACCAAGTGAAAAACATTCATTTGCGGCGATTTTTTTCTTCCCCCAGATGAAGTAGCAGGCCTCCAATGCTTGAAAAGGATTCTGGGTAAAGTACAGGAAATGAAAGACCAGCGCAGTTCTCTCGAGAAGCAGCTGAGGGAATTGATCCAGCAAGATGACATCACTGCTGCATTAGTAACCACCGAGCGGGCAGACATGAAAGTACTAGAATTAGAATCTGTTTTGATTCCCAGACTGATGTGGTGATGTCATTCTTAAGCCTGGTGTACAAGATATATTTTAATTAGTAGTTTCGTCTTTCTCAGAGGTTATTCGAGGAGCAGTTGAAGAAGTACGAACAGGTAAAGGTGTACATCGATCAGAATCTATCTGCTCAAGAGAACATCCTCAAAGCACTGACCGACGCGAACGTCCAGTATGCAGCGGTACGCAAGAGCCTGGCCGAGACGGAGCAAAAGTAAGGGTTAAGAGGGACAAGGTTTTTGAGCTAAATGAACTTCTGTAGAAATTCTGGCGTTATACTCGTGTTTCACGTTTATTCTGCAGATGGAACAGTACAGTGCAAATGCTTGTTGCTTCTTATGAAGCCTATGAAGACCTGATGAAGAAATCACAGGAGGGAAAAGAGTTTTATGAAGACTTGGAGACTAAGGCTTCCCGCCTCTTAGAAAGGGTTAAGACCATCTGCAAGACCAGGGAAGAAGAGAGAAAAGGCATTTTAGAAAAGTAAGAGTAAGAGCAGTGTATTATGTTGAACTGTAAATGATCTCTTCACGTTGACCTTCTCTTTGTCTTTTTCCCTTCATTTATCTCCCAGCACCAGCCTTATTTAGAAAGAGCCAGGCTTATTGTCGTCATTTGTTCCTGTTGTGTGATATTAGTCAGTTTAAAATAACATTACACACTTAGTAATCTTTTGTTTTCTAACTTCTTGCAACAGAGAGATCCAAAAAAAGGTTCCTCAAAGGCCCACAGCCCCAAAGCCAGCCCAGAAGAAAGCCCTAGATATGGATTCCTCTGGCATAGAGGACCCTGAAATAGCCAAGCTGAATGCTGCCATTTTAGCCTTAGGTGGAGACTTACCAGAAGATCTTCGTAGTTTGCCTCCTGAATTTGCTCTGCCCATGATACCAGATGCTTTTCGTCATGGGGCAGCTGCTCTGTATGCACCTCCACGATTTCCTCCAAACCTACCACCTCCTGAACTTCTAGCACAAATCTCTCGTTTTACAACGCTTCCCCCAACCCAGGGATTCAACCACGGTCTACCACCAGGCTCCATGCCCCAGCATCATCAGATTCCTCAAATTTCTCAGCTTTCTTCAGTGCCTGGTTATTGCCCTCCATCTTTACAAACCCGGCCTGCTGTATCGGGCACGCCAACTCCGATTCGCACCTCCACCACCACTGTGGACAGTGTGCAAACACCAATTCCCAGCTACACTCCAGCACCAGGACAGCCAGCTATGCCCGTTACCCCTGGACACCCTATGCCCACTCCTGCAGTGTATAATCCCCCCTCTGCAGTGGGTTCTCAGCCTCAGTATTTGCAGCACCCTGGTGTTCCTGTGAGCCAGCCAACTCAGGGAGTACAAGCTCCTCAACCACAGTCACAGCCCCCTCAACCATTTCCCCAAAGTCGCGTTCAAGGCCAACCGCAGCCATTGTTCCAAACAGTGCCAGCTCGGCACCATATACCTGTAACTGGACCTCGACTCCAACAACAAACACAGCCCCACTATCTCCACCACATAGTGCATCAAAGACCACCTGGAACACCGATTACTCAGCAACAGCCATTTAATATTCACTCTACACCATCGGCACTGCCCCAGCAGGTGTATCCTCCCATTTCATTTGTTCCTGGTTGTCAACCTGTGAATGCCATCGCTCCAAATCAGCTGCCCCAACATTCCATGCAACCACAAATTCCTCCAACCTCCCAGCCAGTGCCTCAAGTTTCTATGTCACATTTACCAAATGTAAAACAAATGCCCCCTTGTTCCCAGCCCTATATGCCCCCACTCAATCAGCAAGTACACCCTATTCCTCTTTCACAAACAGCCCTTTCCTCACATCAGGTACCACCTGCTCAACAAATACCTCCACTCTCTCAGCCACAAATGCTTCCACCTTCCTCCCAAATGTCTCCTCCTACTCACCTGCAAATGCCTGCAGTTTCCCAACCAGGTTTGCATTCTTCTCATCCACCAGTCCCTGCCGTTTCCCAGTCTTTACCTCATCCTTCTCGTCCACCAGTGCACGGTGGTACCCAACCATTACCTCACCCCTCCCATCAACAAATTCTCCCTCCTTATCAGCCAGTATTTCCAGCAATCACACCAAGGGTTCCAGTCCCTGTCCAATCTCAGTTACCTCCAGCCTCTCTACCAGCACAATTCCCAGTGCACACCAATGTTCTCCACTCACAGCCCCATGTCAAGATTCCTTCACAACTCCCTCCTGGTCCTCATCCTTCAGTGCCCTCGCAGATTACCCAGCAACCTATGAGCTTGCCTCAACTCCATCTCCCTCCTCACTCTACACATGTGGGTTATCCTGGTGGTATTCCTATAGTTCCCCACCAGTCCACAGTTCCTCAGCAGCCCCAGACTCTGCCTCCACAGGTACCGTCAGGGGCACCAGCATCTTACCCTGGAACTGGGATCGTTCCTCCAGGACCAATACAGCATTCTGGACCAGCTGTTACACCTGGACTCCAGTCACTCCCTCAGGGTATTATCCCACCATCTTCAGCTGCAACAGGGGCTACGCCAAGCAACGTCCTGCCCGCCCTGTCACCTTCTCCATCACCAGGGCCTTCCTCACTAGGTATTGTGCCTCAGAGACCCTCTCCTGCTCTCACACCTGTTGCAGGTGCAGCAATTCCACAGACTGTAACAACACCCCTGCCCTCATCTGGCCCTTTGCCATCATCCAACTCACTGTTTCAGCACCAGAAGTCCAGTACAGATGATCTTCTCTCTTCAAGCCCTGAGAGCCAACATGGTGGTAGCAAAGACACTGCCAATGTCTTATTACCCACCAAGGCCGATCCGCAAGATGAACAGTTTCGCAAGAAATCAGAGGGAGTAAAGATTATTCAAGGTGATCCGTACCAGGCTCCAGAAAGGGTCTCACAGCTTTGTGCAGAGCTCGAAAGATTCCGTTCAACCGTCCAATCTTTGGAACGTCCCTCAGGAGAGGGAGGTTTATCAGAACTTGATGCTCGATGGAAAGAGCTACAAGATCAGCAAGAGAAAGATTCTCGCCAGCTCTCTATTGCCATAGCCCGGTGCTACACCATGAAAAACCGCCACCAGGACGTGATGCCTTATGACTGTAATCGAGTTGTTCTACACTCGGGCAAAGATGACTACATCAATGCCAGCTTTATAGAGGACCTTTCACCGTATTGTCCACGTCTTATAGCAACACAGGCACCCCTTACTGGAACTGCTGCGGATTTCTGGCTCATGGTCTACGAGCAGAAAGTGTCTTTAATCGTAATGCTGGTGTCCGAGCAAGAACTTGAAAAGGTAAGGCTTACGTACTCAAAGCCTTGTAATGTCAGATCACTCAAATTCTTAAGTCCTAAGCATTTTTTTTTTTGTTTGTTTCATTTACAGCAAAGAGTCCTGCGGTACTTTCCATCCGAAAGAGGACAGCAGGTCACTCAAGGATCGGTCACACTCAGCCTGACAACCCAGAAAATTACAGCCACTCATGTGGAGCGCATGATTGGACTTCAGTATCGAGATCAGAGTTTGAAGCGTACGGTTATCCACCTACAGTACACCTCGTGGCCTGAGCTGTAAGGATCAAGCGCATTAATATAACGATGGTTATCCTTATTCAAAGGGATTAGTCAAGCACGGTATAAAATGTCGCTTCGTTCTTCTGTTGTTTCTCTAAACAGTGGATTGCCAGAGAGTAAAAGTAACCTCATTCGCTTCATTCAGGAAGTCCACGGACATTACCTTCTCCAGCGCCCTTTACACACACCTGTTGTGGTGCACTGCAGGTGAGGTTTCGAACATACGACCCTCTGTATTCAAAACTTCAACACGTTTACCTTCAGTGCTTGCAATTTTCAGCTCTGGCGTTGGTCGAACCGGAGCGTTCTGCCTGTTGTATGCTGCATTACAAGAGCTGGAGGCTGGGAACGGTATACCTGATTTATCTCAGCTGGTGAGGAAGATGAGACAACAGAGGAAGAACATGCTACAGGAGAAGGTGTGTGTGTGTGTGTGTAACATCTACAAACGTTAAGTCTATTTTGAATTTGATTACTATTCTGTTCCATAACTGACCGTCTGTGTCTAGACTGGGGTTAATCTAAATTTTGTGTGAAATCTAAGAATCTCAGCCTTCTGTGGAAAACCTGTTGGTATTTTGCCTTTTTTTTTATATAGTTACATCTAAAATTCTGCCACGAGGCGGTCCTGAAACATGCAGAACAAGTGCTTCAGCGCCGTGGCATCATTACCACCCCGAGCCAAAAGTCCACAAACAGCGCCACAGTTAAGGTGAATCTAAAACTATTGTTATAAAAACGTACACATTAATGTGCTTAGACTCAGCAGCAGATACGTACAAAGATATTTCAGGATTAACGAGCGCTCATAAATAACTGATAATAACCCTTGATGTGTCTATAGCAGTATTCACAGCCAGAAGCTCAGGATCTCGTTCTTGGAGGCGATATGCCCATTAGCTCCATCCAGGCTACCGTTGCTAGGCTCAGCATCCGTCCACCCAGTGTCGAGTCGGACCAGGATCCAAATCAAGACCTAATACCTTCGGTTGCTGGAGGACAAGAACCCAAGCTGGCACTAGTCCAGGACCTCGAAGATCCTTCTCTGGGTGACGCTCTTCCTGTGTCACTAAGTCCCCCAATTTCCTGCCCTACTTCTCCAGGTAAGATCCAGTCCCCTTCATCTCCCAGCCACCAGGGTAACGTGTTCGAAGGATCCACAGCAGTGCCAGTAGCTAACAACCATTCTGCACCCGAAGCTGCTCCTCCAGCACCATCATCCCTGGACCTCCTGGCTTCGCTAACACCTGAAGCTTTCACACTAGACAACAGCTCCCGTGGCAAACAGCGAATCAGCAAGCACAGTTTTTTCCAGGCACATGAAGGCCATGGTCTTCAGGGTCCTCCAAACGGAGATGACCCACTCAGCAGCCTGGATCCCCTCTGGACACTCAACAAGTCCTGACTTTCTGTTTATGCCTCTGTTCCGTATTCCCATTTAGCATTTCAGTGCGTATCAGCTAGCTAACAGCCTTTGTTTGTCGAATCCGTTATTTTGGAGCAAGTAAATGCAAAGATACCTGAATCCATGTACATGGTCTGGACCTCTTGGACTTACATACTGTGTGTTGGTCCCTGTGTATATCTTGGTTCTGCACCTTTCTGGTGTCGGTAACTCTCCGTTCCCCAGCATGCACACCGCTTCTGAATATCAGTCGGTCGTCCCGAACGGACGTCGGCACGTCGACACCAAATATGACTTTACATGGATACACGAGTCATGGAAACGAAAGGGTGGGCTCAGAAATCATAACATAATAGATTTGATGAAGTGGTAGTTCCCTTAAATCTCAAACTGAAAAAAAAAATTAAGCGATTAAAATGGGATTAAAACTCATCAGTTTATCCGGCAAGCGATTGAGTTTGTATTGTTATTATTTCTATTGCGCAGATTCCCTTCGTTCTACTTTGCCGCTTGCATCGTGACCTATTTCTTGTCAACTAGGACCAAGATGATGGATAGAAAATTAATCTGACAAAAAGTGCTAACTTTATTTTAGCATACAACTGGAAAATACCAGTAAGGACCAGTTCACAGAATCACATTTAAGTAACGCTAGCTGCCTTCTACTAAGATTATAAGCTAACTTCCTGTTAGCTGTTTGTTTTTTTTTGTTTTTTTGGGGTTTGCTAACTGTATGTACGGCTAAGTGACGCTGGTATGCTGTGTACCCACTTTCCTTATAACACGTTATAAACTTATAACTTATTTCTTCCGATTCAGCGCACCGTAACCTGACGTTCTGATTTGTTCTGCCTTGTTTAATGTTGTAAATACATCTTAATTAAAAATCTAATCGATCATCAAATCGATCCTTAACCGTGTCGTCTTTACTAGGAACAAACAGAATAACTGCACAAGATTCAACCATGTTATTGTTAAATGTTATTATCCCATTCGAGTGCAGGTTCTAACAGCTGATGAAATAAATCCATAAGACAAGGACAAAGAGCTTCATCACACCTCAAAGAACTGACAGGCAAATGAAAAGCCAAGCTATGAAAACCTTTTTTATTTGCAAATTAGTACAAAGATCGTTTCTCTATGTTAAAAAATAGAACAAAGTATTAGTTTTATATCCTCCTGGAAATCTCCTTACTTTTTTTTTTATATGGTGCAACTTTCCAGCATTTGAGAGTTTGGCCTAAAAAACTTCTGGGATTATTCTGACGTAATCCTATTAAGGATTTATAAAAAGTACTAAGCAACTTTTTCAATGAACGGCAAAAATCGTTCGCTTAGAACGGCGATTATTTAACGAGACGCCGCTGAGTTTAATGGGATTCGGTCCTAAAGTTCCACTGAAAAATCCCAAACAGATTTATATAAATTCAGACATCGAGGTTTCACGTTCTTTAGATGGTGAAAGTTAAGGGAATGTCTACGGACAGATGATTGAGAACTTTACCGGTATGCTGAAGGACGATTACCACCCTCCTGCCCCACAAAAATATTTTATGACATCGTAATTGTTTCCCCAATCATATTCTGTACTTTTCCAGAGCTTCATTAAATTTATCTAGTGCGGTACCAAAGGAGCCAGCACAATATTTGTATTATTGGTACCTCAGTTAAGCTCAAGCTTGGAGTCTTGCATCACACAAAAGATACCAGAATATTCTGATTTGTTGTTGGAACTTGTTTCAGATGAACGACGAGTCGGTGACCCAGTTATTTATCTACAGCTGGTCTGAACCGATGAAGCAAAGAGTCGACATGTGATCGACACGCTGAACGTAACAACTGTAGTGTTGTGGTTGTAACGATGACGTTCACTTTAACGCCCGGTCCCTGCTTTCTGCTTCAAATAAAACCCATTGAGTGACATTTTTAAAGCTCGAACACTAAACTTGCAGGCTGCTTTTACACACATTAAACTACACACATTTAACCTCTAATCTTTCCTGGTTACCAGAAAGCGACCGTAAGACAAAGCCGTACGATTTTAGAACTATTGTTTTTTGGTCTTAGGAAAGCTTCCAAACTTAAAACATAAAGTAAAAAAAAAAACATTTTAGAAAAGTACAACTACGTTAATTGTGAACGCAGCCTGACCCTGCTTACTGATACGTACGCTGTTACACGCCGTCTCGTGTAACTTCAGAGCTCATCGTCGTGATCTTTAATAACCCCAGGATCTGTGCTACAATCATCTAAACTCATCTAAAAGACACAAAAATATATGAACAAAAATATCGTTCACATTTCTGCCAAAAAACTACACAGCTTTGGAAACTAAGTGAATACTCTCACACACACACACACTCACTCACACACAATCTCTCACTCACTCACACACACACACATAATCTCTCTCTTACACATACACACACAAGCTCTCTCACTCACACACAATCTCTCACACACACACACTAAATCTGTCCCTGCAGCAACACACATTAATATTTACATTCATATAAGTTAACATATCCGTCCTGTTTTGTGCGTTTATGCCGTACACGTGTGTGATGCTGCATGCTGCAGTCGGCGAAACTAAAAATCCGTCAACCAGTTAAATGACAATTTGGTCAAAATTTAGAGGCTTTAAAAAAAACAAAACACTGATTTAGATATCAGGTCTCGTCTGACACGTCGTGTTTATAGAGACGCTCGCTCCTGGAGTCGTCTGTGATTATCTGCTTTAACTCCAGAGTAGACGTTCGGTTAGGAACAGAGTAAATAAATAAAGGAACAAAAGCGTTAACCGTTTTTACTGTAAACAAAATGATCATATTCAGATCGATCAGAGGCTCTAAATCTTGACTAGATACAAAGAAAAGTTAGTGTTATACAGCGATGTTAATCATGAAGGTAACAAACTTTAATCTCGATCAGCACATCATGCTAACAGACGGCTCCTTTAACAGACGCAGTTTTTCTGGTCCGTTCTCACCGCTAACTTGCTCCCTTTCTCATGTGTGTCCTCAGAAGTGCATCACGTGACCGTAGAGTAACGTTTAACGATGCACAATCACAGGACACCGTTATTACGGGTCTAAGCTGCTCTGATGGTGTAGAACAGACTGCACTTTAGCTTTATAATCAAACCTGGGCTGCGGTGAGAAGCTTCTGTAGACGTCACATCGGTACCGTTATGTCATGACGCGGCGTGTAACCGATCATCAGCACATCCCTCAGCTGTGAATTTTTACAACAAATGAAAAAAATATATATATATTTTAAAACACAGAGAACATAAAGAGAAGTCGTTTCCAGCGCTACATTCAGGGTGAAGTTATAAAGCGTTATTACGACAGACTCCGCCCAGCTGAACAAAGCCGATGAGCTGAACGTAGGTGTGAACTTAAACCTCACTCGCTCTGAGTTTCAGGTCGTAGTACATGTGGAACGATCGGATGGTTCGGATCGAGGAAACGATCTGCGACTGACGGGGTGTGAGTTAGCGGTGTAGAAATCGGTCTCCTGGAGCTACTTAGTCGTATCTCGAATAATATCAGAATCTTATCGCATGCCTGAGGTTTAAACCTCTGATGTGTGAGAAGTTCAGTAGTCGGACTCGTTTTTTTCTTCCGTCCGGCACACCGGGGGAAGAAAAATACACTTTTACAATTAAAGAAAGCAGATCCTCGCCGTCCAAATGAATATAATTAAAGGTTCAATGAATCAGTGTTTTATACAGTAAAGACCTGACAGTAATGTGAGAGTTCAGCAATTTTATACAAACGTTTAGAAATTAATCACTAATAAATAATGAATTTTGTTTTTTAAATATTAAAAAAAATGACACGTGTCCCTCAACACTCGATCAACACACCACCTTTACAGGTACACACACACACACACACACACACACAATCAGCAGTTATTCTCCATGTAAACTTCTACATCATCTTACACTTCACACTCACTCTGAGACTCTTACACTAACACACACACACTAACACACACACACACACCTCTTCCTTCAGGCAGCGATGTTCACCCTGCGAGTAAAAATGCATTGCGATGTGATTTTTTTTTAGTCATTTTCTAGCAAAAAATATAAAAAGCTCTTCCATTAGAGAGAATAATACAGCAGGAACTCACACACTTCTTTTTACGCCCTAGTTTTGTCTCACTACTCGCAAGTTATTTAAAAATAAAATGCCCAGAGCATTAACACACACTCTCATGCACGCACACACACACACACTTTCTGTCCAAACCATCAATTCTGTTTTTCTATAAAGAAACAGAAAGCAATTTGGAAAGTTAAAGAAAGTAGAAATAAAACCGGCCTGATGATCCAGGCCAAGCAGAGAGACGATGGTCCATCAGATCACACACACACACACACAATTCTAAATGTGTGTGTGTGTGTTTAGTCCAGCTTCTCCAGTACAGAGGGCACATAGACGAGGCTGAGCTCGCTGCCAAAGTCACACACGATGGCAGCGTTTTCGAGCACGAGCAGCTGCCGCACATGCTGCCCCTCGCTGTTCTGCCCCAGATACACCGTCTGCAGTAAATCCCCATAGTTCAGGTCCCAGAAGGACACACAGCCGTTCCCTCCAGTCACTAATAAACTCTCTGAGATCACAGCCAGACTGGCGCCACAGCCCACTTCCTGCAGGGAAAAGAGGAGAAAGTTACAGCTGGGGTTCCAGTGTACACTCTCACACCCTCACATGGGTAATAATAATAATAATAATAATAATAATAAAGAGTGGTTAAAGGAACAATTGAGCTAAAAAATGTTATTTCCTCTTTATCACAAATGTAGTCGATCAGTGAGACACGCCCAGTGAGACACGCCCAGTGAGGTGATCAGTGAGACACGCCCAGTGAGGTGATCAGTGAGACACGCCCAGTGAGGTGATCAGTGAGACACGCCCAGTGAGGTGATCAGTGAGACACGCCCAGTGAGATGTGATCAATGAGACATGCTCAATGAGACACGCCCAGTGAGGTGATCAGTGAGACACGCCCAGTGAGGTGATCAGTGAGACACGCCCAGTGAGGTGATCAGTGAGACACGCCCAGTGAGGTGATCAGTGAGACACGCCCAGTGAGATGTGATCAATGAGACACGCCCAGTGAGGTGATCAGTGAGACATGCTCAGTGAGACACGCCCAGTGAGACACGCCCAGTGAGGTGATCAGTGAGACATGCTCAATGAGACACGCCCAGTGAGGTGATCAGTGAGACACGCCCAGTGAGGTGATCAGTGAGACACGCCCAGTGAGGTGATCAGTGAGACATGCTCAGTGAGACACGCCCAGTGAGACACGCCCAGTGAGATGTGATCAATGAGACATGCTCAATGAGACACGCCCAGTGAGGTGATCAGTGAGACACGCCCAGTGAGGTGATCAGTGAGGTGATCAGTGAGACACGCCCAGTGAGGTGATCAGTGAGACACGCTCAGTGAGGTGATCAGTGAGACACGCCCAGTGAGGTGATCAGTGAGACATGCTCAGTGAGACACGCCCAGTGAGATGGTCAGTGAGACACGCCCAGTGAGACACGCCCAGTGAGATGGTCAGTGAGACACGCCCAGTGAGACACGCCCAGTGAGATGCCCAGTGACGGAGTGAAGTTACTGTTTAAACTAATCCGTTTCCGTAACAACTCACTCTAGCGTTTTATTCCTCTTACACCTCAGCAGCTTCAAAACGAGTACAACTTTAATTCGTCAAACATGTTTAAGTGTAAACTCCTCTGTCCTGAAGACGTGGGTGAACGTCACCTCTGACTAATACACAGCTCACGCCGTAGACTCCTACGTCAGGATGAAATACTACTACGGCGAGCGTGTTGTATACGTTTAGATAAGAAACTGAATCGACACCTTCTGACCAATCAGAATCCAGAAAGCGTCCGATTCGGCACGACTACATTTCATGTAATAAGGACTTCATGCATATTTGATTTCTTTATTGCTCCAGTGTTCTACTGATCTAATTCTAGAAGGTTGTGAGTTCAGATTTTAGGTATATAATGATTTAATTCTACAGGAAACAGAAAGACTGTTAGCTTGATGTTATCTGAATAAAGCTCAGCAGCTGGATCTCTACAGGTTCTCATTAGTTATTAGCAAGTTTAGCCTTTCAGGGTTAGCGATCGACAACTAAAGGCTTTTTTGTGTTGCTTTAAAACCTTCTTGCATAGCGACGTGCCGAAGCAGCGGCAACATGGACAAGAGCAGGAGGGTGAACAGGAACTGATCTGTAAACACACAGAACAGCTGCACACATCACTGTTAGCGGTGCAGCTTCATCAGCAAACATCACACTAATGTTCAGGTTCAGTTTAAAACTCTTTATCAGCTTAAATCCCTGAACAGACTACTTAATAGGCTGCACTCTGATTATAGACCAAGACATAAAACAGGAAATGGCTTTTGTTGTTGTTTTGTTTGCGGACCTGCTGTATGGAGTAGAGCTTGATGCCGGTGCTCCGGTCCCAGACACAGATAAGATCGTCCAAACCGCTGCTGATCACACAGGAAGTAGTGCAGACGAGTGATGTTACATCACCACGGTGACCGTAAACATGGCTCACACGATTTCCTGTGAGAACGTCCCATAAGCAGATGGCACCATCCTGACCCCCACTGGCCAGCACCATCGTCTACAACACACACACAGACACACACACACAGACAGACACACAGACAGACACAGACACACACACACAGACAGACACACAGACAGACAGACACACACACACAGACAGACACACACAC
>NC_083484.1:16574077-16594077 GCF_030014155.1 Tachysurus vachellii | reverse complement strand
ACAGACGGTGACAGATTTGCAGTGATGAGAAGACACTGACTTGTACAGCGTGAGGTCCGTCTGGAGCTGCGTGGTTCTGGCGCTGACCCGTGGTGCATGCTGGGTATCCTGAGGGTGACGCATCTCGACGGCTTCCTGAGGGCTCAGGTGCAACGTGACAGGGATGACGGGCAGGATGCTGATATACCTGGTTGCGCACACACACAGACACACACAGTGATAATAGTGACAGTTGTTCTGTGCATGCTCTTATATACACTGGATATTAAGCCCCACACACACACACACACCAGTGTGACCGTGCAGTGCCCAGTGTTCACCTCTTAGCCAGTGTGATGTTATAGTAGCCGAAAAGCGAGGGCCAGTAACGAAATGACAGTCGCCTCCACACCTCCTCGTCCTCCGAGCCCCACGTGATCTGCGGGCTGACCAGTGGGGTGGGACCCGGGGCGTCTGCTCCCTGTGACTGATTCTCAGGCACAGGGGTAGGATCTGGGGCAGACAGAACACTCAGGGTGCTAGTCGGATCTCCGCCTGGGAACACAGGAGCCACGCCCAGGTGAGGAGGCAACCCCGCTCCTCCCAAAGGGCTCTGTTCGGATACCTGAGCTGCCAGGTACGTCCTCAGACCGGCGGGGTCGGTGTACACCAGGATCCCGATCCAGATCACGGTGCCAACCTGCACGCACACACACACGGGTTACGGTGAGTGACAGTGGGATCGAAGAGCGCTGTTTCACAGACAACTCGACTCGTCTCACCATGATGATGCGTTGTGCCAGGCGGGTGCGTGCCAAGAAATAGATCACACGGAGTCTTTTGGGTAAGCGCAGATTCCTAAATGCTGGGGCCTGAAGCGTGATGGTGTGAGGAGAGGGACGTGGAGGGGGCGGGGCTTCTCTGTGGCGTAAGGGTGTGGGTTTAGGAGGGGGCAAGCCTGCCTCGGCTGGGAGACGTCTATTCAGATCAGCCAGCTGTGTGTGTGTGTGTGTGTGTGAGTGAGAGAGAGAGAACAGTATGCTGAGAGAGATTTCATTAAAACACACATTCAGTACATTTTTACACTCCATTCATGTTCCATCGTTTGTTTTAAAAGAATTCATTTAAATACAAAAAAAGTTAACATCAACGTTTTAAAATCTAAGTTTCGTTTTACACCAACGTTCCCACAGTGAAGTGCATTATGGGTATTGTGTACGCAGGTTTAGACGATACTCCACGCTGGATGTTCTCTCCTGACAGGTTGCACCACATGAGATCGGGTTACGACTCTCTCTGCTCTAACCAGCACTTCTCTGGAGAAAGGTTGAAAGATGATCCTCACCTCCATGCGACGGATGTCGATGGAAAGCACGGTGGTGAAGAAGAACATCTGCAGGAAGAAATCGGAGACCAGACCCACCACGGCAAACAGACAGAACTCCTACAACACGAAGAAAACACAGAGAGCTGCGTCACACACTGACGCGCTGACGAACAGGAAGCGATTAAAAAAAAAGCCATCTTAGATACTGGCTTTAAAAATAGAGCATCAGTTTTCTGCTGAATAATTAAAATTTCTGCTGAAATACATTAAACAGAGTGAAGAAGCGGAAGCTAAGAAGAACTGATCGGTTTTTAGGTGATTTCATACAACAGTGACACCCAGTGTTCAAAACAGGAACTACTCATTTCTTAAATATTTTTAGGGTGAGGAAAACAGATTATCGAGGAATTTTTACAACCCTGTCTAGGTAATGATTAAGTACAACCAAACCCATTATGAAAACAGTGTGTGTGTGTGTGTGTGTGTGTGTGTGTGTGTGTGTGTGTTTATTACCTGAATAGCAGGAACTAAGGTGAAGTATCCGATCAGGATGATGACCAGCTCAGTGGCCATGTTCTTCATGATGGACCAGCTCTCACTGCTCAGACCTGAAACACACACACACACACACACACACACACGACTGAGTAGACTGGATATGGAAATGTTAACAGATCTAATTTGGCAGTAAAATACTAAAATACCAAAATCTGATACCAAGTACTCGTTAATTACTCGTTAATTACTTGTTAATTACTCATTCAATGTCTCTCGCTTTGTGTTCCAGCTCATCGTTAAACGTTTTACATAATAAACATTAACTAAAGAAAATAAAAAATTAAAATAATTGATCAACCATCTATATAGTTGTGATTAAACTGCAGCAGTTGGAGATTAATTTCACACGGCATGAAAAAATATTATAGAAATTGTTTTTATTCTTTATTAGTAGTGTTTATTTGTTACCTTGTGCAATTCGAAGTTTGACCTCCAGGTCCACGGGAGTCGACACCACAGACTTGGTGAGCACGAGAACGTTCTCGATCCCGATCACAACCACGAGGTACGGAAAGATCTCCCTAAATGTAAAAAAGAAGGAAATGTAGCAGCTATTAACTGTAATGACTTCAGTGCTGATTATAGAAGTGGTGCTGAATTTAGAATGTTAAAAAAACAAATAAAATAAAATAAAGATCACACAATTTTTCACTTAAACATAAAAACCTTAAACACAAAAATAATTTGAGTAATAAAACAAGACAGTGTGGTTTATCAGAGTGAAAACAGGACAGTGTTAAGTTCAACTATTGCATAAGATTAAACACAAAAATGCACAAACGTGTGTTTAAAACTGCACAAACAGATAAGATCTAATGTTCTAGGTCATTAGCACGCATGTCATACACAACCTGGACTCTTCATGGAACCTTAATCAATAGGTCATGGGAGTGTGTGCGCATGTACGTGTGTGTGTGTGTGTGCACGTGTACATGTGTGTGCATGTTCTAACCTCAGAAACATTCCACCTTTGAGTGGATATTTTCGGCTCACACCACAGACTGACTGCCTGCGGCCGAGAGCCGATTGGCGAACCGAGACGAAGCTCCGCCCACCTGCACCTCGTTCGGTGAGCTAACCGCCGCCATGCTTTCATACTCGTTGCTATTTAGTTACGCGTTAATGAATCACTGCTACACGAGGAACTGTAGCTCAGCGACATTTACACCACATTACAGGATTAACACCAGGAGAAGTCTAAATAAATTTCAAATTACACAAAAAAATAATATCTTGCTAGTAAAAAAAAAAAAGTTGTTATATTCACAACTTATGTTTCAGTGGGATATTTAGAGGTACGAAAGTATTTGTGTGTACAAAGATGATTTCAGGGCTGAACTAAAACAATATTGTTCTAGACAGGAAAGTCAGCAAGCTGGCAATATTTTATAGTACTAATAAATTCAATTGTGTGTGTGTGTGTGTGTGTGTGTGTGTGTGTGTTGATATGTAAATGTGTAATGAGCTCATGCTTTACTGTACAAATGCATAAAGAGGTGCTTATTCTAATTGATATTATGTATGTGTGTGTGAGAGAGAGAGAGAGACACTGACCCTCCACTGAGTGTGTGTGTCTGTGTGTGTGTGTGTGTGTGTGGGAGAGAGAGAGAGACACACACTGACCCTCCATTGAGTATGTGTGTGTGAGAGAGAGAGACACAGAGAGAGAGAGAGAGACACTGACCCTCCATTGAGTGTGTGTGTGAGAGAGAGAGAGAGAGAGAGAGAGAGAGACACACTGACCCTCCATTGAGTATGTGTGAGAGAGAGAGACACAGAGAAAGAGAGAGAGAGAGAGAGACACACACTGACCCTCCATTGAGTGTGTGTGTGTGTGAGAGAGAGAGAGAGAGAGAGAGAGAGAGAGAGAGAGAGAGACACTGACCCTCCATTGAGTGTGTGTGTGTGAGAGAGAGAGAGAGAGAGAGAGAGACACTGACCCTCCATTGAGTGTGGGTGTGAGGCCAAACAGAGTGCAGAGTCCTACAGACATGAGCAAAGAGCTGAGCACTGTTACCACGGCAGCCAAAGCCAAACCCCACTTAGACTTCACCATGTCGATCTTCCCTAAGAGAGAGAGAGAGAGAGAGAGAGAGAGAGAGAGAGTGAGAGAGAGAGAGAGAGACGTTGCACTTTCATACCCTACTGTATAAGAGTCAAGAGTAAGATAAGATCTGAGTGTGCATATATCTTATACACTGTGTGTGTGTGTGTGTGTGTGTGTGTGTGTGTGTGTGTGTGTGTGTGAGATGAGTAAACAAGGCCATAGAACCTGATCATTCTGATCATTAATTAATGAATTCCTAATAATCAGCAGTCAGTTTCCATCACAACAATGAATGAGTTAGTTATTAAACTGACATTAACAGAATATTAAACCGAATGTGTGTGAGTGTGATGATGATGATGAGGAGGAAGAGCTCACTGGTGGAGAAGTAGATGTAGGCGAAGAGGATGATGTAGGTGGTGACGAGGGGGATTAGTTCTGCGATGCCGATCTCTTCTTTAAAGTGGACGTGCACCATGTGATCCTCACGCAGGCTGCAGTTCACTGACGGGTGGAGCTGCTTCAGACGAGCACGCAGGCTGCCTATGAACCTGTACACACACACACACACACACACACACACACAGGTTCAGTTAACATTCCACAGCACTGAACACCTGGCACAGGTGAGCTGGAGGCTGGACGTGGACGAATAAAACAGACGTAGCTACCTGGAGTCATAACTGCTGAAGGCGATGGTGATGGTGTACGTCACAACTCGCTTTTTACTGTACAGACTGATGCCTGTGCTTTTCCCTGGGACACCAAACAGAAGGTCTGCAACACACACACACACACACACACACACACACAGAGTAAAGTAAGGCTATATGAGGATGAATTAAATCGCTCTCCATCACATCGTGCTTGTGACGTCACTTCCTGTGTCACCTTTCAGCGTGGCAGACGTGTGCAGGCCTTTAGGTTCATGCTGCTGGATGGTCTTCAGGATGTCTGGATCAGAGTCGAACACGTCCTGCCGGTTCTGCCAGTAGTTGCCGGGGGAAACCAGCAGACAGCCGTGTTCGGGAAGCACGGACTGCATACGCCGTAACCCCGGCAACAGATCAGTCACCTGGAGACAGAGAGACTCCAAACCTCTGCACAGGGGAGGAAACACAAACGAGTTTCAGGTTTAAGGCAGAAACATAAGGAGGAAGACGAGACATAAGGATGGAGAAGATTTCAGCTAGATTTCTGGACCTCTCAGCGTTAACGTGGTCACGGATTTCCTCCAGGAGGCTGAAGACTCGGCCGAGCGGCGAGCGAAAAACGTCCACGGGCACCAAGCTGCTGTCCCACGGAGACACGGCCGCCTTCACCAGCACTTGCTGGATGTAAGCAACCGGAGCACCGTGATACTGCAGGGTCACGAGGACAGAAAGCCACAGAGTCACACACTGCTCACTTAGACATCAACATACAGGTCTGATGGGGCAGAATCGAACTGCTCGGTCTTACCCAATCAGGACGCTCGCCCGGGTCACTCTGGGGCTCCTGGTGAGGGACGGAATAATCCTTCACCCCGGTGGTAAACTCTACAGGACCTGTTCCCGGCAGGGGCAACTTCAACAGTGGGTAACTGAGAGAGAGAGAGAGAGAGAGAGAGAGAGAGAGAGACAGAGAGAGACAGAGAGAGAGAGAGAGCCAGAGAGAGAGAGAGAGAGAGAGAGAGAGAGAGAGAGACAGAGAGAGAGACAGAGAGACAGAGAGAGACAGAGAGAGAGACAGAGAGACAGAGAGAGACAGAGAGAGAGACAGAGAGAGAGAGAGAGAGAGAGCCAGAGAGAGCCAGAGAGAGAGAGAGAGAGAGAGAGAGAGAGGGGTAGAGGGAGAGAGAGAACAATGAGCCATAGACCAAAATTCCTGCCTCTTGCTTTTCTACATATTTGTACTATGAGAACAATAACTGTGACCATTTTCTCTCTCTCTCTCTCTCACACACACAGACATTATGAAAGACATTATTATTTCTCATTATAAAGAGTAAGCAGATAATGAACTTCCCTCGAGTTGAGTCTTAATGTGACCTTAATAACAATCCCTACAACACTGCTATGTTCTAGAACACACACACACACACACACACACACACACACACACGAGATGATCTGCTTTCATTAGTATACTTCTTGAGACAACAAACTCTTGCAGACAAACAAATAAAAAAAAATGTAGAGAAAGAAAGAGAAAAAAAAAGGACGGTGCACACTAACTCCGCCCCTTATATCAGGTAGGAGGCGGGGCCTGAAGTCTAAGTGATTTGAAATATAATTGATTTCCAAATCAAATCAAGTGATCCGAATCACTTCAGACGTCTCACACGTGATGATTCAGACACGAAGCTTCTATAAGCTTAGAATTCATTATTACTCATTATTATTATTACTCATACTTTAAGGTCAAAATCAGGAAAACTTTTTCTTTTTCTTTTTTGGTAAACCTCCGTGGGAAGAAGGATCAGTGTGTTTATTTACATCCCGCTGTGTGTATTGTGTTGTGCTGAGTTCGGTTTCCTGCACTTGTGCATTGTGTTACTTCACTAAGCGCCGGAGATCAAAGTTGTGACTCGACTCTAAAGGCAGCTCAGCGGTGTGTTTGTTCAAGTGTAAGGTGGCGTGTGAACACTCGAGGAATGAAGTTGTGAAATCCTGCCTGCTCTTGCACAATAGATCTCATAACTGTGAGAGAGAGAGAGAGTGAGTGAGAGAGAGAGAGAGAGAGACAGAGAGAGCGATAGAAAGAGAGAGACAGAGAGCTCCACCGTCCTCACATTCCTGTCAGTAAGACTCCGTCCCAGCAAGAACAGCAAACAGTTTGTAGCTGTGAGTGTCGACATGTTTCACAGCAGGTCATCGTTTACAGGACGCCGAGAGCTCTGTTAGACTTTCTATTACAGCAGCTGTGACAGAAGTGCACTTGCTCATATATTTTACGGTTTCTATAGCAACAGCGCTTTCACATGTCGGACACTTGACTTCTAAGACACGGAGTATAAGGTGGTGTGTAATCATACGGAGGTCTGTATGTAAGGAGTCTCCAGTGTCAGTGCTTTATAAGTCAGAGAAAGTTTCCTGACTCGAGACGTTCATTAGTCTGTGAACTAATATATACAACCTTCACTTTGGACTCGACTTTTATAGCCTGCTAACGTGAGTGAGACGTGTTTTGTCTTTAAATGTAACTACAAATAAACAGAATGAGGATGTCGTTCTTTAACAATGACACCTTCTGATTGTCGGTAAACTGCGGAACAAGAAGTAATTAAAGGAACCGATGTGCGGTGCGAGTGTCAGGTCGAGTGTCAGGTCGAGCGTCAGGTCGAGTGTCAGGTCGAGCGTCAGGTCGAGCTGTAAAAGCAGAACGATGTGACATCACTCACACAATCGCTCTCTCTGTCTGTCACAGTGTCCGTGTCCCTCGACTCCACACACTGCGCTAAAGTCACCGCACCTTCACAAAGCAGGCTGTGTTGGTGTGACCGAGTCACGAGTCCCTCAGGGTCACTTTCTCACACTCAGCCTGCGAGTCTGGCGTTTTATTATGGACCTGTTTCCCCTCTCACTCTGACATGTTGTAGCTCACACACTCTCACTCTGACATGTTGTAGCTCACACACTCTCACTCTGACATGTTGTAGCTCACACACTCTGACATGTTGTAGCTCACACACTCTGACATGTTGTAGCTCACACACTCTGACATGTTGTAGCTCACACACTCTGACATGTTGTAGCTCACACACTCTGACATGTTGTAGCTCACACACTCTGACATGTTGTAGCTCACACACTCTGACATGTTGTAGCTCACACACTCTCACTCTGACATGTTGTAGCTCACACACTCTCACATGTTGTAGCTCACACACTCTCACTCTGACATGTTGTAGCTCACACACTCTCACTCTGACATGTTGTAGCTCACACACTCTCACTCTGACATGTTGTAGCTCACACACTCTCACTCTGACATGTTGTAGCTCACACACTCTCACTCTGACATGTTGTAGCTCACACACTCTCACATGTTGTAGCTCACACACTCTCACTCTGACATGTTGTAGCTCACACACTCTCACTCTGACATGTTGTAGCTCACACACTCTCACATGTTGTAGCTCACACACTCTCACTCTGACATGTTGTAGCTCACACACTCTCACTCTGACATGTTGTAGCTCACACACTCTGACATGTTGTAGCTCACACACTCTCACTCTGACATGTTGTAGCTCACACACTCTCACTCTGACATGTTGTAGCTCACACACTCTCACTCTGACATGTTGTAGCTCACACACTCTCACTCTGACATGTTGTAGCTCACACACTCTCACTCTGACATGTTGTAGCTCACACACTCTCACTCTGACATGTTGTAGCTCACACACTCTCACTCTGACATGTTGTAGCTCACACACTCTCACTCTGACATGTTGTAGCTCACACACTCTCACTCTGACATGTTGTAGCTCACACACTCTCACTCTCACATGTTGTAGCTCACACACTCTCACATGTTGTAGCTCACACACTCTCACTCTGACATGTTGTAGCTCACACACTCTCACATGTTGTAGCTCACACACTCTCACTCTGACATGTTGTAGCTCACACACTCTCACTCTGACATGTTGTAGCTCACACACTCTCACATGTTGTAGCTCACACACTCTCACTCTGACATGTTGTAGCTCACACACTCTCACTCTGACATGTTGTAGCTCACACACTCTCACTCTGACATGTTGTAGCTCACACACTCTCACTCTGACATGTTGTAGCTCACACACTCTCACTCTGACATGTTGTAGCTCACACACTCTCACTCTGACATGTTGTAGCTCACACACTCTCACTCTGACATGTTGTAGCTCACACACTCTCACTCTGACATGTTGTAGCTCACACACTCTCACTCTGACATGTTGTAGCTCACACACTCTCACATGTTGTAGCTCACACACTCTCACTCTGACATGTTGTAGCTCACACACTCTCACTCTGACATGTTGTAGCTCACACACTCTCACATGTTGTAGCTCACACACTCTCACTCTGACATGTTGTAGCTCACACACTCTCACTCTGACATGTTGTAGCTCACACACTCTCACATGTTGTAGCTCACACACTCTCACTCTGACATGTTGTAGCTCACACACTCTCACTCTGACATGTTGTAGCTCACACACTCTCACTCTGACATGTTGTAGCTCACACACTCTCACTCTGACATGTTGTAGCTCACACACTCTCACTCTGACATGTTGTAGCTCACACACTCTCACATGTTGTAGCTCACACACTCTCACTCTGACATGTTGTAGCTCACACACTCTCACTCTGACATGTTGTAGCTCACACACTCTGACATGTTGTAGCTCACACACTCTGACATGTTGTAGCTCACACACTCTGACATGTTGTAGCTCACACACTCTGACATGTTGTAGCTCACACACTCTGACATGTTGTAGCTCACACACTCTGACATGTTGTAGCTCACACACTCTGACATGTTGTAGCTCACACACTCTGACATGTTGTAGCTCACACACTCTGACATGTTGTAGCTCACACACTCTGACATGTTGTAGCTCACACACTCTGACATGTTGTAGCTCACACACTCTGACATGTTGTAGCTCACACACTCTCACTCTGATATGTTGTAGCTCACACACTCTCACATGTTGTAGCTCACACACTCTCACTCTGACATGTTGTAGCTCACACACTCTCACATGTTGTAGCTCACACACTCTCACTCTGACATGTTGTAGCTCACACACTCTCACATGTTGTAGCTCACACACTCTCACTCTGACATGTTGTAGCTCACACACTCTCACATGTTGTAGCTCACACACTCTCACTCTGACATGTTGTAGCTCACACACTCTCACTCTGACATGTTGTAGCTCACACACTCTCACTCTGACATGTTGTAGCTCACACACTCTGACATGTTGTAGCTCACACACTCTCACATGTTGTAGCTCACACACTCTGACATGTTGTAGCTCACACACTCTCACATGTTGTAGCTCACACACTCTCACATGTTGTAGCTCACACACTGACATGTTGTAGCTCACACACTCTCACATGTTGTAGCTCACACACTCTGACATGTTGTAGCTCACACACTCTGACATGTTGTAGCTCACACACTCTCACCTGTACTTTATTAAGTCACCTGTTTACATTAGCGCTGTGTTACTGACGGAGGTCATGTGACTCACCAGCAGGTTAGGATGCTGGCAGAGGTGAAGAGGATGATGGGAACTGGGTATGAGGCACACAGCAGGCCGTGTCGGTAGAAGGCGGCCGAGATGTTCTGACGGAGACGCTCTCTGACCGACATCATCCTGGCGGTCAAAGGTCAAAGGTCAGCTGGCAGCCATCGGGCTCGTGTGTTCCAACTGGGCAGCACCGAAGTTCATCCGGGTACCTAACACACACATTAACACATTAACACACTAACAAACTAACACACACGTTAACACACTAACACACTAACAAACTAACACACACATTAACACATTAACACACTAACAAACTAACACACACATTAACACACTAACAAACTAACACACACATTAACACACTAACACACACATTAACACACTAACACACACATTAACACACTAACACACACATTAACACACTAACACATTAACACACTAACACAAACACATTAACACATTAACACACTAACACACACACTAACACACACATTAACACACTAACACATTAACACACTAACACATTAACACACTAACACACACATTAACACACTAACACACACATTAACACACTAACACACACATTAACACACTAACACACACATTAACACACTAACACAAACACTAACACATTAACACACACATTAACACACTAACACATTAACACACACATTAACACACTAACACACACACAAAAGCACGCATTCACACACTAACACACACATTAACACACTAACACACACATTAACACATTAACACACTAACACACACAAGCATGCATTAACACAATAACACACTAACACACTAACACATTAACACACTAACAAACTAACACACACATTAACACATTAACACACTAACAAACTAACACACACATTAACACATTAACACACTAACAAACTAACACACACATTAACACATTAACACACTAACAAACTAACACACACATTAACACATTAACACACTAACAAACTAACACACACATTAACACACTAACACACTAACAAACTAACACACACATTAACACACTAACACACTAACACACACATTAACACACTAACACACACATTAACACACTAACACACACATTAACACACTAACACACACATTAACACACTAACACATTAACACATTAACACACTAACACATTAACACACTAACACATTAACACACTAACACAAACACATTAACACACTAACACAAACACATTAACACATTAACACATTAACACACTAACACACTAACACACACATTAACACACACATTAACACACACATTAACACATTAACACACTAACACACATTAACACACTAACACACATTAACACACTAACACACATTAACACACTAACACACACATTAACACACTAACACACTAACACAAACACTAACACATTAACACACACATTAACACACTAACACACTAACACATTAACACACACATTAACACACTAACACACACACAAAAGCACGCATTCACACACTAACACACACATTAACACACTACCACACACATTAACACATTAACACACTAACACACACAAGCATGCATTAACACAATAACACACACACACTAACACAAGCACACATTAACACACTAACACACACATTAACACATTAACACACACAAGCATGCATTAACACAATAACACACACACACACATTAACACACTAACACACATTAACACACTAACACACACATTAACACATTAACACACTAACACACAAGCATGCATTAACACAATAACACAAACACACAAGCACACATTAACACAGTCATTACAGCACGTTGTATAACGCTGTAACCTTTTAGATCTCTGTGTGTTCAGGTCGAGATGTTGGAGCTCATGAGGAAGTTTATTTATTAAATTCAGCTGTTTTATGAAAAAGAAAGAAAACATGAGAAAATAAGTCGGACGGAGACGAAGATAAAGGCTGCTGTTAAGGTGCAGTTGTCACCATGGCAACCACCATCATCACAAAGCCGCTGTTTACTAATGCAAAATAAAACTCTCTTCTTTTCCTGACAGGTCGGAGATCTTCCTGCTTTATTCCACAAAACTTTCATTTTTTTCTGCTCAGAATTCCAGCAGGACGAGAATAATGAAGCTCAGTCAGAAACACACCTCTACACTGAGCTACACCCTGCTACATTCCACACTGAGATGGTCCTGTTCCAGCGTGTGCGCACACACACACACACACGCGCACACACACACACACACACATGCGCGCACACACTTAATACAGCTCAATGGCTGAAAGGCACCTTTATGAATGAAACACTTTGTTGTGTGTTGTCTATATTTGTGAGTATGAAACACACCACAGTTCATCTGTCTGCTCATGGACGTGTGCGATGTGAGCGATTACGCCACAATGAGGAGAAAACCTGAGGAGTGAATATGAGGAACGTTACACTATTTATTATTTCTGGTTTACTGTTAAAAAAAATAAATAAATAGAAACCGCCACGTTAAACAAGGTTCTGATGTTTACTGTAAACTCTGCTGTAAAACGTGTGACAAAAAAAAGGAGAAAAACAAAGTGTAGGTTTAAAACCTCTGTGTCTTTTTCATCAGTACAAAACTTAACATTAATGAGTGTTTTTTGTTTGTTTATTATAACAAACTATTTTGTTAATCACTAAAATGGAAACACGTGCAACACAAATAACTTAAAATTTCCCTAAGCTTTACTTTTCTTCCTTATCAGGATCAAAACGTATCACGAGCACAGAAAAGAGCGTCACATCAGGACATTCGATCCGTTCGGGTTCAAAAACAAACAAAAACAAACAAATAAATAAATATGTAAATATGTGTGCTGAGACCCAGAACACACATCACGTCTGATTCCCTTCCTGATGGAACTGTGCACTTACTTTAACACACAAAATTCTTGCTGCTGCTTGACGATGAAATCTATATCTATAATAAAACTGCTTTAATTCTACGCTAAATTTTATTTACTCACTAGAGCTTTAATCCGTGTAAACACACACAACCGAACGCTAACTCAACCCTTTTCTCCAGATCGAAGACACAGCACGCAAAACACACTGAACAACATTGTCTCCATGACATCACAACCTCCTTCTCATCATCACCACCTCACCCTCTTCATCCTCATTCTCATCATAACCATCACACCCTCCTCTTCCTCATCACACTCAGCTCCAATGCTGAACTGCTGATTTACACCACAGACCTTTTCCATTCTGGACTCCGATCGGTCAGAAAGTGTCGAACGTTCATCGCAGATTTATATTAACGTGTCGGTTTTCTGTAAGGAGACGACTGAACATTTATGGAAGGAGTCTCTGGTGTCAGAGCCATAACAGTCTGAGATAAAGCCGGACCTTTAGTTTTCCTGAGAGTCTTTTACAGCGACACGACAGGCTGCTTTTAATAGAAAATACAACTAAAAACGGACAAAAATATAATCACAATCATTGTTGTGTTTTAAACAGAACATCACGAGCTCCTAAATATTCTCTAAAAGCTTCTTAATGATTTTTGACGTCATTACAGACTTCAATTAACACTTAATCACGTTTCTGACGTCACAATGCAACTGTTCAGGTTTTATTAGTCTTTAAATTAAGTCTCTGATGCAGTCAGAAAGCACACATTTGGAAGAGAACAATTTTAGCCGTTCTGTACTAATCCTGTCTCGGGATTATAATCACATATATACATAAAGAACGTATAAAAGTTCAGCTTCTGATAGAATATTTTATTTAAGAACAAAATCGACGTTCATTCATTCATTTGAAACCGTTCCCACGGTGTTAGCAACAAAGCTAGCAGAGAAACGCTAGCAAGCTAACGAGCTAAACGACAGACCTTTTAACACACACGACTTTCTATTCGATTTAGTCATTTTTAAACTCGGGGTTTGTATAAAAACACCTGTTTATCTGCTAATAAGATGTGTTTAGATGTAAACAAAGCCGTCGACTCGAGGCTAAGATGTTTAGCATTAGCTAGCATTAGTTAGCATTAGCTAGCGTTCATGCTGTCCAACATACAAGGGCGCTTTAGCAACACAAATGTCACCAAATTACCTGCAGAAAGTCTTAATTACTTACTTAAAGATTCTCCTCTTCCGTTATAAGCGATTTATTTCACGATCTGCTGATTTGTGCCTCAGTTACTTACAGATATAACACACGGTATTAAAGCAGAGTCGAATGTAGACACTATTTTGACAGATTCGTGTGTGTGTGTGTGTGTGTGTGTGTGTGTGTGTGTGTGTGTGTGTGTGTGTGTGTGTGTGTGTGTGTGTGTGTGTGTGTGTGTGTGTGTGTGTGTGTGTGTGTGTGTGTGTGTGTGTGTGTGTGTGTGTGTAACATGAACCCTCAACTTCAACCTGCCAACACGCACTAACTACGCCATCTGGTGGCCACTTAGGAAACAGACGGCTCTTTTCAGTGTATCAAATCATTCGACTCGGAATCACTCGGAATCGGAATAGCCGATTAACTGAAAGCAGTTTCTTTAGCGATAGTTTGCTCTTTTCAGTAAATAATATTTTTTAAATCAGAGTCAGTTATTTCTAATTAGCTAAGTCAAGTGATCTGAGTCAGTCAATAACGCTCTTCAGTAAATCATTCGACTCGGAGCCAATGTGCACCGAAAAGCAACTGATTCCATAGTGAAAATTCGCTTTTCCAGTGAATCGGATCATTGAACTCTGAATCGACTCGTATGATGTCAATTGATTCGATTTAATGAAAAGTGACAAGTGACAGCTAATCAGTTCATTTAACTCAAGCACTATATTGTTATAAAAGGTTATATTATCTGAAATAACTTTTTTTCAGATTAAATAAAAATGAGCCTGAACACTTCTTCACAAGATGAGGGTGGAGACTTGTTTAGGGAAAAAAGAGACTAAATATATTTAATAATTGAAAACTGGGACAAAACATTAGGCAAATAGATTTATATGAAAAGCTTAAATACATTACAGAGTCCAAGAAACACAATGAGTCATCATCATCATCATCATCATCATCATCTTCACAATGTTAAAGCACAGCGCTCGAGGTTCCTGGTGCAAAGAACGACGCGCCTTTATCATGAACTTTGTACTGAAAGATCTTTCTCTGGCTCTGCACATTCTCTCCGCTGCCTCTCCACCAAATCTCCACCTGAAAAACATCACACACGTTCAAAAATAACAGAGTGACTGGGTGGTGCGATGAAGTGAAGTTGTTTACAACAGCAACAGCTTCATCACTTCTTACAGCACAGGCTTTTTTATTCCAGAGAAATAAGTTAATGCAAGTTAATGCAAGCTAACAGCACTTTTTCTCTAAGTGCTGTTAGAGAAAATTAATCAACACTGTCTGACCAATCAGGAGGTTATGGTGCGTGTGTGTGTGTGTGTGTGTGTGTGTGTGTGTGTGTGTGTGTGTTCATACCTGGCCGTGGATGTCCTTGCAGAAACCCGTCTGAAGCCCCTCAACACGCAGAGACAGAGTGCACTGATGACTCAAAGACTGCAGGAGATGGCTGGAGCTCTCATCCTCATCATCCTCTTCGTCACATCGCACCAGAGTTACAACAGAGCCCTGCACACCAAACATGCAAACATACACTATATGTATGTATGTATATATGAGTGTGTGTGTGTGTGTGTGTGTGTGTGTAGAGCACACACTTGCAGTTGAGAGCAGATGGAGGCCTGACAGTAGTGTGTGAAGTCCAGCACGGCTCTGACACTGACACCCAAACTCAACAACACACTCAGATCATCCACAATCAGCACTGGGGAGGAGCTCGAGCCTGCCTCGGCCTCGGACTGACTCAGAGAGGAACTTATAAACTCAAACAGAGCTCTGAGGTCCGGGACTGGGGACCTACACACACACACACAGAAGCACACATTTAATTAAAACAATGTTTGATAAGTACAATGAGTAAACAAGGAAGTGTGTGTGTGTGTGTGTGTGTGTGTGTGAGACCTGAGATAATCAAACAGCTGCGCTACTTCATCACTGCTCTCACTGAGCATCACAGCAGCCGAGGCCTTCAGAGCTTCTACAAACACCAGCTGACCTTTTTCTCTCGCCTGCACCAGATTTATTCCCTGTAACACACACACACAAACACACACACACACACACACACACACACGTATGTATATGTGTGTGTGTATTATACCCAATTTAGCAATAAAAATAATAAATACCGCTGCACATGAAGCTCTTTACTGCTCTGCTGTAGAAATGTTGCTGATATGTTTGATTACATTTTACAATATTTTTGTGTCAACCTAAAAATCCACTGACATTAAAAAAGCGGTGAATAAAGTGAACTCTCGACTCACCAGTCTTTGAGCCACAGCGCTGTAGTGACTGAACGATTGCACCAGGCCAATAAAACACACTTTACAGCCAGCTGAACAAAGTAAACACAACACAAGAACACAATGTCCCTGTTTATCTGAGCATTTTATACTTAAAAGTACGTTTACACTTCATCACTATGAAGAGTTAAAGAGGTCAACAGAAGATGACACACAACACACAACACAAAACCACAACACAACACATAACTAACACACCACATAAACAAAATAACACTACAATAAAACCACAACACACACATACACAAAACTCACAAACATTATACTTCATTTTATAGGTTGTTATTTTGGATCTGGATTCTTACCCTTTAGATAAAAGCTGAGGTAATGATGGATGAGGAACGAAGCGTCTGCCTTCCTGTCTGACAGCAGGATGAAGCTCCTCTACACACCAGATACACACCAGATACACACCGCATACACACCAGATACACACCAGATACACACAGCATACAACTCCATTATAATTACTGCAGTCACTCAGGATTAGAATATACACAAATAAAGGAGTTACTTTACCTGTGTGACGTCATCAGGGCTGATGTTCAGAATGTTGTTCAGGTCTGCAAACATTTCTCTCTCTCACTTACACACACACACACACACACACAATAAATATGATCTCACACACTCTCTCTCACACACACTAACTCCTGATAAATATAATCTCTCTCTCACACACACACACAGAGATAAATATAATCTATCACTCACTCACTCACTCACACACTCACACACACACTCACACACACACTCACACACACACACACACACCTAATAAAAATGCACACACACCACTGAGAAATATCACACACACCTGATAAATATCACACACACACGCAAACACGGGAAATTCAATTAGCGATAAAAACACAAATGTAAATTATATCTATAAATTGTGTTGTACCTGAATAAATGTGGACTTTAAAGTCAGTTTATAAATAAAGTAAAATATAAACAAATTAAGTTCAGTCAATTTTCATCGCGCTTCTTCTTCTTCTGCGTTATTTTTTTCATTGCTGCACACGCTGCCATCTGTAGGTCATTCCAGGAACTGCAGCAATAAAACTACCCAAAGCCCTGGGCTCAGGATCGATGTTCTGGTGTTAATAATATTTATATATAAAACTCTGACAATAGTGCAGATGTCGAATCATCATACACTAGCCTTAGTAAACATAGTTAAAGCCTGTAGTCTGATGTTAAATGCAGGTATAAATCAGATTTGTTATCATTCCAGTGATCGTTTACGTAGTAATAAAACGTGAGTGTCGTCGTTTCTGAGAGCAAACTTCATCCGAATGACCGCACTGATTTACAGCGAGACTGCACACAGACACCAGAGTTCATCCTAGTGCTCCTTTAATAAAATATATACAATGCATTAGACAAAGTGATGAGTGAGGGTTTGGATTCAAAACTAGCTGAATGCAGGATTTGGCCATGAATCTTCAGTCATATCGATTGACCTGTAAGTCCACAAATTTCTGATCAGAGAAGCTACTGCCAAAAAAGAGAAAAACATAAATACAATAAGTATTATTTAAAACATAAGTACAATACAGAGACGTGATCATAACAATTTTATCCGCTACTGCTTTACATTCTCTGATAAGGCAGATACAAGACGGCGGTTTTCAGATCATACGCTTCTTTCTTCCCCGGTTTAAGGCAGACGATCCGTTCGACTCGGACATTAAGAAACTACACAAACTCCTCCGTGTGCTAATTCAGATCACAAAGGTAAATAAATATAGCTAACGACTGCAGCGAAAAACATGTCGCCATCTACGACAGCACTTAAAAATCATTTACACCGATATTGTGAAGGCACAGCGATCATGGAGACGTCGACGTTTTCATCAGAGGTGCTGGTTATTATATCCGAGACAATATTTTATAATGTTATACTAAAATTACACCTTAAAAGTATTTAAACGTTAACTGAACTTCAACCCTACTGAAAAACGTCAGTACAACACGTTAAAATAAAAATAATAAACTTTGTTTGGTAATTTATCATGATAAACATCTCAGATTTGCACGTCTACCTTTGACCAGGTCTTAGACTACAAGACAAGTCCAATGTGAGGGATGTGGTAGCCTAGTGGTTATGGTGTTAGACTACTGACCAGAAGGACATGAGTTTGAATCCCAGGTCCACCGAGATGCCACTGTGGGGCCCCTGAGCAGGGCCCTTAACCCTCAATTGCTCAGTTGTATAAATTGTAAGAAACTTTGGATAAGAGTCTGCTAAATGTCAGAAATGTAAATGTACATAAACATCCGTTTAAACAAAAAAAAAAAATATAACAGTAAGGTTTCACAAAGTAATCAAAAATAAAAAGGTCCAAATTAAACCAAACATTAAACCGTTAATTCCGGTCTCCTGGGGTTCTGCACACATCTGTTACACGCTCCAGTCCTGCTGTTAGATTAGTCTGCGTCACTATTTTTAAAATAGATAAAAGAAATTAAATAAAAACGACACAACATCCCATCAGTCAACCGTAGCGTCTACTTTGCTAACGTAGCTTTATTAGCATCACGCTAGCTGTTAGCAGGTTAGCAGCTAATATGACTAAAGCGAGTGTGAGGTTCAGGTTGCTGTAATAAAGCGGTTATTAGACTGTAAGTGTTTGCTCGTGTGATACGAAATCATTATTAAAGCAACAAAAGGCCAAACATGAAAAGTAGAATTTTTAGTGTTCAAAGTTAAACACACGATTCTGACGCTCGTGTTAAGACGAAACGATGACATGTTCAAAAAGGATAAAGACGCCTGTTGTTTTTTATTCAGTCAAAAAATTTTTACTCGTTATTTTCTTCTGGTTAAAAAACTATTTTTATTTATTCATAATTGTCTTTTTTTATCTGGTTCGTCGCTAATGAATAGACGTTAATGACGTTAAGTGATCGTCTGACGTCGGTCAAACTTCCACCGGCTGAAAGATCGCTAAAATGAAATGAGAGTAAAAAGGGGGCGTGGCTTCCAGCAGGTTCATTAATATTAATCACGTCCATCGGTTTGTGTGTCATTTTCACAGGAGGGTAAAAAGAGACTTGGTGTATTTTTTGAGCGACGCAGTTCGCAGGTCCTACGCCGTGTGCGTGCAGGACGGCAGGTCGGAGCTTTAGTTAGTCAGTTTCTGTTCGGAGCGACAGTAAAGATACAAACTTCACACTTAAAATGTGACTCTGGCTGTGTTTGTGTTCGAGCGGAAACACACACACGCTTCGCTTTTGGCCGAACGGCTGCTTTTGTTTTTTTTCACAGGTTTAACAGGTGAAGCGTTAATCTGAAATTGACAGGTTGCCATGGCAACTGAAACAAACATGTGGACATCGACGTCGGACCGAATCTTGGCAGGGAGGGGGAGGGGGGGGGAGCGCCGATAAATACGATCACGTTACATGTTTTCAGACTCAGAACACGTAAAAAACACGATATCGAAACAC
>NC_083484.1:16531577-16571577 GCF_030014155.1 Tachysurus vachellii | reverse complement strand
GTCCCCGAGGTGTCGATATAAAGCCTTCACCTGCAGCTGAGACTGAAGCGATCGTCTGGCCAGGAGACTCTGAACCACATTGGTACGGTCCAGACAATCCATACAGTTGCTCCGAAACGTCCCCTCCTGCTGCAACTGGACCGTTCCGTCCGCGTCCACCAGGAAGTAGCTGCGAACAGAGTAAACGATGAACACACACCGACGCCGTCCCATGTTTATCTGCACCTCAGAGTTACCGACCGTACCCGAACTCGGCCTGCTGCTCGGCAACCGTGTCCACCAGGATCTGCAGGCGGTTCCACCTCATCCTACTGCACTCCTTATGGAAGTCAAAGGCCACGTACCTGCAGGAGGAAACCGACGTGAGCGTCGTTAGCATCAGTGCTGTTGTTGTTGTAAACAAATCCTTTATAAAGCAGTCACTCACTTGATCATGCCGTTACCGAGACTCTCCACCATCTTGGCGAAGGCGAGCTCCAGAGGTTTCTCTGAACCTTTCTGATTGATCTACGTGTGACACGTGTACAAATAAATTATAAAGTGTTCTGCAGACCAAAGAGCACGATACGATACAGACGGGAGAAAACGTACCAGATTTAAAATGACCTGTCGGCCGTAGGTGATGATCTGGGAGTCGAAATGTCTCTGAAAGCCGTCCAACTGTGAGCATGAGGAAATAAATCATACACGTATCTTATACACACACATACACACACACGTACACACACACGTACACACACACGTACACACACACGTACACACACACGTACACACACACACTACACTGAACATGATGTCGAGGCGCTCACGTGATTCCCACTCTTGCTGATCTGCGGTTTGGGTTTGTATTTGAGGTTCGGACGCTGGGACCAGTAGAACGGGATGGAGCCACGTGTCTGAGGGAACGGATCAGATTAATCTGGTATAGATTAGACGACATACACACGACCTTCTGACACACCGATAAGATTTAGTTTCTCGTGCTCACTTGTACGAACGAAGCCTTGGCGCCGCCGTACTGAACGATCTGCTCCGTCTCTACAAAGTTTGCTGCGTGGCCCTCGGAGTCGATCCCTGAAAAGACAGAACGGTTAAACAGACCGCGACGCTAAACGCTACGGTGTCGCGGTAAAGGGGGCTGAAGCGAGCACCTCTGACGTAGTAGCGAACGCCGGCGCGGAAGCAGCTCCTCCTGGAGATGAGGTTCCAGTCGAAGACCTTCCCGTTGATGCAGCAGGACTTCATAGCGATGACTGACAGAAGACGCGGAGTTAAGGAGGTATAAAAGACAAACACAAATGAACAACAAAGAAAAGAAAAATCCAGTAAGGATAGCGCTGGTGTTCAGGCTGTAGGTGTGTAAGGATACAGCCATGGATCACAGGACAGGCGAATCTGTGCAGCTGCAAAACAAACCGCAGAGTGAAACACGATATCGACTGAAACACCACGTTGTTCTTCGTGCACTTTTTACTTAAACCCAACACACAATGATCAGACAGTCCTGTAATTAGACCGTCGATCTAGCCGTTCGTCAGTATTACGTTTGTCAGTCCGATCTGTCCGACACACACGTCATGTCTGAAAGCCCGTCAGTCTGTCCGTCTGATCCGTGCCTAATCACCTGACTTATCTGTTCACCTGTCCGTCTGATCCCGTCTGAACTGTCTCTCTGTTCATCTGCTTGATCTTCCCACCCGTCCTTCTAGTCTGTCTGATCTGCATGTCTATCTGTCTGGCAAACCCAGTTTAACTATTTATCCATGTCTCTAGCTGACCCGACTTCCCGACTGATAACTACATGGACCGGACGCACAGATATCGGACGTCGAGCAGTTGTGTGTTTACCTCCGGCTGCGTGCTGAAGTCTCTGAGCAGGAAGCCGTTCCACACGAACCTCTGATCCGCCTGCACACGACAAAACACACAACAAGGGTTTCTTGGTTGTTTAATAACCCCACCCTCACATACACCCCTCGTCTGTGTGTGTGTGTGTGTGTGTGTGTGTGTGTGTGTGTGTGTCTGACCCTCTCCAGCAGACTCATCTCCTGAAACTCGGGGCTGGTGTTGGCGAGCCGCTGCAGGGAGTGTGTGAGGTCGTAGTCTGTAGCGAAGTAAAAGCCGTCCGTATTCAGGATGTTGTTGATCATAGAGAGGAAGGTCTTGTTGTCCTGCATCTAAAAAAAACAGCTTAAGAAACTTAAAAACGTCACATTTATGCGTCGCGGTCAATAAAATGGACGCTGCACCCTGCACAGAACCCGAGCTGAAGCTCTGACGTAACTCGTCTCCTGACCTGCGTGTCTGTGAGGTGCAGCACCGTCTTCTTATACGAGATCATGTCGAACTCCACGGCCTTCCACACGGCGTGTCCCAGCAGATCCCCCACTTTCCTCTTCTTGGTGATCACAATAAGGTACATGCCTAAAGCAACAGGATTATTTGATTAAATCATAGTAGCTGAAAAATAGCATCCATATAACAGTGTTAGCGTTTCAGAAGAGAGCGTGACGTTCGCTCCTGACCTGCTACCAGCCGTATCGTCCCCATGATGCCACATATCGACTGGGTCGCTGCTGAAGGTGGGATGTCCTTCATCCCTACAGCACAGGCACGGGGTGTTATTATTAATACACACCTGCTAGAACACTTTTATACATCAAGCCATAATTACATCATTTATGTTAATGGAGGGAAATTCAAAAATGTGATTTAAAGGGGTGGAGCCACAGCTCCTTCACTATGATTGACACAGATGCCACGCCTCCTTCATTATGACAAAGGATTGGCTCATTTTAGCCAGCTAGCTCAGCATAGCAGGGATTTATTATATTCAGCAGTGTCTCGGTCTCCTGAGGTTTCTCCTCTCTTACCTATCAGCATCATCTCTGTAGATACTCGATCAATAGAGAGGACTTCGTTAGCGCCATCATCACACGCCTCGATGTAGAACCTCTCAGGCGTCGTGTGCCTGCAGGGAACAAAGAGACAAATAAAAGGATGAGCAGCTTAAAGAGCACAAGATCACTTTTACCACAGATTCAGACCGATAAGCTACGACGCTAATATAAAGATCAAATCCATCTAACAAACGTTCTAACTACGTTCCTACATTACACACAATGCTGTTCAGCTACCTGTTGTTAAAAAGAGACGCTTTAATGCTGGAATCAGCTCAAGAGATTCTAAACTATTCCCAAACTGTCATCATGGAAAAGCATTGCATTCTGGGATTATGAGTTCAACCTGATCTTAGAACACGAAGCTCAGATCTTCATAGCAATCACCAAAACTTTATTTCTTTATTCATTAATTTCTTACAAACATTATAACTGTACAAACAATAACAACATCCTCTTGTGACATACACAACATATACATCCAACAGTTTTCACCAAACATCAGAATTCAGTGTGTAAAACACAGTCAGTGTGTGAGATGATCAGTGTGTGCGATGATCAGTGTGTGAGATGATCAGTGTGTGAGATGATCAGTGTGTGAGATGATCAGTGTGTGAGATGATCAGTGTGTGAGATGATCAGTCAGTGTGTGAGATGATCAGTGTGTGAGATGATCAGTGTGTGAGATGATCAGTGTGTGAGATGATCAGTGTGTGAGATGATCAGTCAGTGTGTGAGATGATCAGTCAGTGTGTGAGATGATCAGTGTGTGAGATGATCAGTGTGTGAGATGATCAGTCAGTGTGTGAGATGATCAGTGTGTGAGATGATCAGTGTGTGAGATGATCAGTGTGTGAGATGATCAGTGTGTGAGATGATCAGTGTGTGAGATGATCAGTGTGTGAGATGATCAGTGTGTGAGATGATCAGTGTGTGAGATGATCAGTGTGTAAAACATTGTTATCTTCCACAATCCCTCTTTAACATCACACTTAGCACGTTAGCATTAGCATTAGCATTAACACAGCTACATGCACTACAACTTGTTTGCTAACAGACAAAATGACGTCAAGTTTCTCTTTCTCGTGTATTAAAATAAAGATATTCCCTAAAACCCGAACACACACTAGTTTAAACTTATAAAGCAGTGACACTTTAGTTACGCGGTTAAAGTGAACACTTACAAAGTGAAGCTGCTGTAGGTGGTCGCCATTTTGCCTCCTCTGAAGCTCCGCCCACAGTGACGTGGCACTCAATGCAGCAGCGCTATATAACAGGCCTGGGGTCAGGGTTATAATAATAATAATAATAATAATAATGATAATAATAATAATAATAATAATAATAATGATAATAATAATAATAATACTGATAATGATAATAATAATAATAATAATATTAATAATAATAATAATAATAATAATAATAATAATAATGATAATAATAATAATAATAATAATAATAATAATAATAATAATATTAATAATAATAATAATAATAATGATAATAATAATAATAATACTGATAATGATAATAATAATAATAATAATATTAATAATAATAATAATAATAATAATAATGATGATGATGATAATAATAATGATAATGATAATGATAATGATAATAAAAATAATAATAATTATTATTATTATTATTATTATCATTATCATTATCATTATTTTTTTTTTATTTGTACAATAATTTGTTAAATATTTTCTATTCAATTTATAGTGTATTATGTTTGTTTTTAAAATATAACAAAAAGAAAATCCAGTTTTCTTCTTTTTTATTTAAATAATCTTGGCTTTTATTTCTATATAATAAAATAAAAGGTTCTTTTTTATTTTTAAAAACACTGAACAGGAATTTGTGATTTCAGCTTTTTTATTTTTACCCTAACAACGTATTTGACTCTATTGCACTTGCTCATTAACTCACGTTTCTTACATCTGCATGTAGGAAATACGACAAATTAATACGAATTAACTTCAGTATAAAACATACAACACTATTTGACTTTAGGAATATAGAGACAGCTGAACTTTGTGATTCCTTTCAGAGAAAAACAGTCGGTTTAAAAAAACAGAATTTCTCATAATGCCATTATTGTGCGAGGAAATAAAAATGTTTATGGAATAAAACACTTCTTACTGCCAAATTTATCTGTAACTATAATTGTTTAACTTTATTTCTTTTAAAGTTTCTTGATTTAAGATTTATTTAAGGGAATTTACCTGTTTATGTTTGTATGTCTATAAAGTTAACAATATTACTTAATAGTATATTTAGTAAATTAGTCATTTTGAAATAAAACTTGTCAAAAATTTAAATGTTTTACAAAAAACAATATTTAAAACATTTTGAAACTTTTTTCTGCAAAGCAGCAAGTGTGTGAAATGCAGGAATGTTAGCTTTGGTATAAATGATATTATGTTCTTATTATAATATTATTAATGATGTAATTGACAATACAAATATAAATTGAGGAGGCAGATGGTAAATAAATCATTTTAATAAGACACAAACATAATAAATATAATCACTGGTTAAAAGATCATGTTTTTTTTAGATGTTTTAGAAAATTTAAAATGATTTGTTCCAAAAAAGTTGAGTCACTGAAAACACTCATCGTTTCCCGTTTACGTTTCCTCATAGTTTAATAAACGTGAGTCACAAAATGATGCAAAAAAAAATATGAACCCCTTTATAACAAGGGAAAATCATTCACACCTCTGTTTCCAAACAGAAAAACTCCAGACAATGTACTGAATTATAAAAGAGCTAAATGTCAGTTCTGAGGCTCTGTGCCTCCGTCTGAACGTCACTGTGTGTATTTCATGCTGCTGCTCGGCTGTCGGCGCAGGAGTGTGTCGCCCCGGTCCGAGTCTTTCGGCTCGTCGTAAACAGTCAGTATGTGAAATTCGGGCCGACGTTTTTTAAGAGGTTGAAAAGATCTGAGTTTTTCTCCGTGATACCTGCAGAGAAAAACACACATTACGATAAAGGTCGTCTCTCATCATTAGTGCGAGAGGAAATGAAAGTGTTGCTGTGATAAAGTGACTCACCCGAAGCCTCTCTTACAGCTGGGATGCTGTCCTTCGTTCTCTAAAGCCTCAGGAATCCCCAAGCGAGAGTTTCCGAGTCCCTCGCCGTCTTTCCAACCCTGTTTCTCCATCACACGCCGTCCCACGCCCTAAAACACACACACACACACACACATCAATATCCACATCTCAGAATGGGCTTTAACTAAAGCTAACCATTTCCTTCTTTAATTTTATCTGTAATAAAAAAAAGCGAGAGTTTTCACACACGCGCCTCACAGCTGGGGACTTTACGACTGGACGAAACGCTCATTTTAATAGTGAGCATAAAATAAAGGCTCCGTCCCGTATATAGGTTTATAGTATAAACCTCGGTGTCTTTATGTTGCTTTGCAGCTCGCTTTAACCTTCTTACCTTCGTGAATTTCTCGAAGGTGCCGATCTTCTGCCGCTCCGCTCCGTCCCTCAGCCGCTTCTCATAGCGCATACGGACGTAGTCTCTGGAGTCCATGTCTCCGCCGTCTGATCAGCAGCGATGTCGCAACCATGGCAACGTACAACAGACAACAGGTTAACGATCGATCTCGTTAACTAATGACATTACGAGTAAAGCTTTAAAACGCTTCTGATTAAAAAAAAATTTGGAATCAAACAAGAAATAAAACACTTTTGGACTCAGAGTTACTCTGGTAAATGCTAAAATACGAATGTTTTAAACACTACCTTTATCGTAGTAGACGCTCATGTCCACGTCCCAGTCGTCTGTTGTCTGCTCGTCAAAATCTACAAAAAAAAAAGATAAAAATGAATCATGAATACAAAAGAAAGTGCACAATGCAATTTACGGTCAAAACAAAAAACAATAACTTCATTTGAAAATAAATCTATTCTTTATGCAAAAAAAAGTTTTGAAACAATTTCTTTATCATTTATATTATTTTCACTTTTTGTCATTTCAAAAATTGATTCCAGCCTTTATGTATTTAATCATTTGTATTTTAGCTTTAATAATAAAACATATGCGCTAGGTGTTAATGCAGGTGTTAATGCAGATGTGTAGCACGGTGACTGACCCCCCTCCTCCTCCTGCCAGTACTGAGCGTCTGTGTAGAACACGAGGCCTGAGCCTCCTTTCTCCCACTTCAGCTCGATCTCCTCCTCAAACAGACGCTCTTTACTTCTCTCCTGAGACGTCACGTCCTCGTGCAGAGCCTCGTGTCGCTCCCATTCCTCACACCGATCATCGTCCTGACACACACACACACACAGAGTTAGCACACTGTACATTATTTAGTGGAGTAGAGGTGCGGACCACCTCTCTCTCTCTCTCTCTCTCTCTCTCTCTCTCTCTCTCTCTCTCTCTGTGTGTGTCTGTCTGTCTCTCTCTCTGTGTGTGTGTGTGTGTCTGTCTCTCTCTCTCTCTCTCTCTCTCTCTCCACCAACCACCTCTCACACACACAGAATTTTTGTTCACCACATGAAATGACTCACATCATCTGGTCCTGAGTCTTCCTCCTCTTCCTCCTCACTCTCCTCTCTGATTGACTGGTCCTTGTTCTCACGCGTCCTGTCTCTCGGTTTCTCGGCGCTCGTGGTCGAAGCGATGCCCCCCGGCCCACAGATTTCTACCCCTCCTGCGGTGAACACGCTCTCTTCGCTCGCCTCCACCACGGGCGTGTTGTACTGGTAGGGCACGTTGCCATAGCGACGGTGTGAGCCGGTCTTGGGGAAGACGAGGCCCAGTTTGCGGATGAGACGTGGAGGAAAGCGGCAGGACTGGATGAGCTGCAGGAACACGCTGACCGGAGTGCCAACGTTACCAGCGGGCATCAGAGCGGGTGGTGTCAGTTCGGGCATGACGTGTAGATCGGACTTAGTGACATGATCCGTGTGCGAGATCGGACGCCTCAACTCCGCCTTCGTCTTATACGGAAAACCATTCGGATCTGTTCAGGGAACATCAGACAATCAGAGGGAAAACGTCCTGTTAGTAAACTCACACTGTTACAGCTTATAGACTGTTTATATGACGCCAATAAAGGAATCCGGATCAGTAACCGGATTGAGACTCACCGGTGTGAACGGACACTTTAATCCTCCGGATCAGACACCGCTTCATCAACCAGTTTCCCTGAGAGTCGACCCACTGATTCCCGCTGTACATCTTCACAAAACGCGTCGCTTCTTTTTCCTTCACAGAAACCACACAGCAACAAGAAGCTTCGGCTTTAATCTCACTCTGTTTCTCACCTTCTTCTTTCTCCTCCTCTTCCTCACTCGGTTTCTCTGGCTTTACTCTCACTTCCGGTCTGTGTCGGTAGTGAAAACATACAAATCCTCCGCTTTCTATAAACTGGCTGAAATAATTTCTCAGATCTGCCGAGCGGAATTTTACAGGAATGTTGTTTACCACGAAGAACAGTCCAGCTTCTGTCTCTAACGCCGCCATCTTTGTTGTTCAGAACAACCGGAAATAAGAAACCGGAAACCGAACAATAAAAGTCCTTTTCAAACGTAAACAAAAGTTTTGTATTTGTATTTGTTTGCAGAGCTTTTAGAATTGGGTTTAAAACATTTTTGTTTAATGTTTTTTTTTTAATTTTATTTGTCCTTGTTTAAAACTGTTTAATAATGGATTAATTATCAGACACACTTTCCCAGTTTAAATGTAGATTAAAAACTCATCTCTTTAGTCAGACGCACACATAATACATCCCATAATATTGTGCTCTATTACATCAGACCAAATGCACATTATTATCTAGTGCTTGTTAATATTATGAACAGCAGCTACGTTAATTCCTCTCCACTGCTTCTCTCTTTCTACCATCCCGAGGCTTCCAGATATTGTATCAGCTCTGATCGTCTTCTGTGTGATGAAGATTTTGGACCTCCACTGAGACGAGGACGACTCTGTGAGGATCCTGAGACATCTAGAGATCTACCAGCTCCATTTAGACTCTGTGATACTAAAGAGGAGATGTGAACTCCATGTGGTGTTTGAGGACAACAACCTCCTCATCAGTACAACATTTATCAGACTGTATATTTATAATCACACCCCCAGTGTCACCCAGATGAGGATGAGGTTCCCCTTTGAGTCTGGTTCCTCTCAAGGTTTCTTCCTTTACCATCTTTTCCTCCCCACAGTCACCTGAGTCACCTCAGACTTGCTCGTCGGGGATAAATACATACACATTTAAATATATCTAATATTAATCTTGACTTTTGTATTATATTAATCTTTATATTATTCTTTATATTAACCTTTTGTTCTATGTTTATGTTCCGTAAAGCTGCTTTGAGACAAAGTCCATTGTTAAAAGTGTTATACAAATAAATTTGATTTGAATTGAATTAATAACTTTTTAAATAGGAAATAAATAATCAGTCCACATTTGAAAAGTGTCACATTTTTATTAAAATAGTTCATCAATCATCTGTGTGCATGAAAAAAACCCAAACAAACAAAAAAGGTTACAAAAAGTTGTGTTTTATTGCCGGTGAAGTCGGCGCTCTCAGTGCCTCTAAACCATGCAGGAGTCACGTCTTTCATTTATTTAATGTCTTTCATTTATTTAATGTTATTTAATGTCTTTAATACAATCCATGCTGCATGAGTGCAAAATTTGAACTTCATTTCATTTCATTCAATTAATATTTAACCCCAAACCATGAAAGTGTCTTTATAACATTATAACGGACAGAACTGACAGCTCTCTCACCTGATAATCTGACATACATTACAATTTAGCTACTTATATATAAAACAATTTATTACTCTAAACTGAAACAGCAGCAGTTCCGAAGCAGTGTGTGTGTGTGAGTGTGTGTGAGTGAGTGTGTGAATGTGTGTGAGTGTGTGTGCGTGAGTGTGTGTGTGTGTGTGTGTGTGTGTGAGTGAGTGTGTGTGTGGGTGTGTGTGTGTGTGTGAGTGTGTGTAAGTGTGTGTGAGTGTGTGTGAGCATGTGTGAGCGTGTGAGAGTGTGTGTGAGTGTGTGTGTGGGTGAGTGTGTGTGTGTGAGTGTGTGTGAGTGTGTGTGAGTGTGTGCGAGTGTGTGTGAGTGTGTGTGAGTGTGTGTGAGTGTGTGTGTGGGTGAGTGTGTGTGTGTGAGTGTGTGCGAGTGTGTGTGAGCGTGTGTGAGCATGTGTGAGCGTGTGAGAGTGTGTGTGAGCGTGTGAGTGTGTGAGTGTGTGTGTGGGTGAGTGTGTGTGTGTGAGTGTGTGTGAGTGTGTGTGAGTGTGTGCGAGTGTGTGTGAGTGTGTGTGAGCATGTGTGAGCGTGTGAGAGTGTGACATGCCTCAGCTTAAGAGCCTGAGGAGTCGAGCGTGACACCGAGTCTCAGGCCGACAGGGATGTGATCTGTTAAAGTAGCCAGCTGGGTCACGTACGTAAACTCCTCAACTTCCTGTAAGACAAACAGGAAAAAAAAATACATGAAAATGAAATTCAAAGAAACTTGTAATGAAATGTCCTGAACACTGAGCACTGAACACTGAGCATTGAACACTGAGCACTGAGACACGAGAATCATTAGGGTTAGTTCAGAGATTAAGGTTCGGATCAGTGACAGAGTTAGGATAAGGATTAGGGTAAGAATTAGCATTTAGAGTAAGGATTAAGATTAGAATGATGGTTTAGATTAGGATTAGTGTTGGGGTGAGGATTAGGATTAGTGTTGGGGTGAGGATTAGGATTAGTGTTGGGGTGAGGATTAGGATTAGTGTTGGGGTGAGGATTAGGATTAGTGTTGGGGTGAGGATTAGGATTAGTGTTGGGGTGAGGATTAGGATTAGTGTTGGGGTGAGGATTAGGATTAGGTTTAGTGAGCATCAGTAAAGTGTGAGAGTCTCACCGTATGCCAGCAGTCCGTCAGTGTGCTCTCTCTGTAGAGGAGGTAGTCGATGCGGCGGCCCACCCAGGCCTCCCCGGGTTCAGGGTACACAAGAGGGGTGTCGCCCCGGGGTACAGGGGGCGCCAGGTACAGTTTACGCACCTCTTCATTTTCCAGAGTCCTGTAGAAATGATTGAATTGAAATTAAAATAAGATTCTATAGTTTATTTAATAATTGTATTTTATTTTTAACAATAATTTATTTCCTCTCTTATAAAATTGTTGTGTATGTAAATAAATGAGTACACGACACACCGCTGAGGTTTACCTCTGCAGGTTATCTGGAGTGTTCACTTCCTCATCGTACAACGTAGGCTGCTGTAACAGAGTCCCTGAGACGAGGAGGTGAAGAAAAAACAAAAACGAACGACAAACATTACTTTAAAACAACAACACAACATGGCAATTAACATAGAAACATAAAACATTAAAATAATCCTGTACTACAGCCAGAGCTGCTGTTTGTGTGTGTGTATGTGTGTGTGTTTGTGTGTGTGTGTATGTGTTTGTGTGTGTGTGTGAGTGCGTGCGTGTGTGTGTTAATGTGTGTGTGTGTTAATGTGTGTGTGCGTGTGTGTGTTAATGTGTGCACGCGTGTGTGTGTGTGTGCGTGTGTGTGTGAATGTGTGTGTGTGTTAATGTGTGTGTGTGTTAATGTGTGTGTGTTAATGTGTATGTTAATATGTGTATGTTAATGTGTGTGTGTTAATGTGTGTGTGTGCGTGTGTGTGTTAATGTGTGCACGCGTGTGTGTGTGTGCGTGTGTGTGTGTGAATGTGTGTGTGTGTTAATGTGTGTGTGTGTTAATGTGTGTGTGTTAATGTGTATGTGTGTGTGTTAATGTGTGTGTGTTAATGTGTGTGTGTTAATGTGTGTGTGTGTGTGTGTGTGTTAATGTGTGTGTGTGTTAATGTGTGTGTGTTAATGTGTGTGTGTGTGTGTGTGTGTGTGTGTTAATGTGTGTGTGTGTGTGTTAATGTGTGTGTGTGTGTTAATGTGTGTGTGTGTGTGTTAATGTGTGTGTGTGTGTGTGTGTGTTAATGTGTGTGTGTTAATGTGTGTGTGTTAATGTGTGTGTGTTAATGTGTGTGTGTGTGTTAATGTGTGTGTGTGTTAATGTGTGTGTGTTAATGTGTGTGTGTGTGTGTGTGTGTTAATGTGTGTGTGTGTGTGTGTTAATGTGTGTGTGTGTGTTAATGTGTGTGTGTGTGTACCTATAGCCCACGGTTTCTCTCGTCCTGCTGCGGCTCTGCAGGGATCCATGTAGTCATTAAACAGAGTGTGTTTCTGCTCCAGATCGTCATCTACACACACACACACACACACATACACACACATACTCAACACCTTGCTCTGGGTGTGTGTTCATGGTGTGTGTGTGTTCACTGCTGTGTGTGTGCACTTTGGATGGGTTAAATGCAGGGAACGAATCTGAGTATGTGTCACTGTACTTAGCCGTATGTCACGTCACTTTGTACACAACATAAAGGATCAACAGTACCAGCAGTGTAACATCTGTGTGTTTTACTCAGCGTTATGTCATTAACGTGATTCTCTGTTAACATTAATGAGCTTTTCATTAGCACATTAATGTGAAACAGTGATGTCACAGATACAAAAGCTCACTTCTGACATGTCGTGTCTGATTATGACGCCACGTGACGGATGATTACGTAATTTACTTTAACAGCGATAATAACAATAACGTTCGTAACGTCAGGAAGTGGGTCAGGAAAGTTGTTAGTTCATTAATAATTCATTAATATTTCATTAATAGTTCATTAATAATTCATTAATAATTCATTAGCAATTCAGTAACAATCCATTAGTGACATGAATTCTCATGCACAGTAAAAAAAAAAAAACATTTTTAAACAAATACAGAATAAATGAACAAAAATAAAAAAAAAATTAAAATAAAATAAAAATCAATTAGAGAAAAATCATGAAAAGATTATTTTGTTTTCTAAAAAATATTATAAAATCTAATAAAATGATATTTACTATGATAAAAAAAAAGTATTTACTATAATAAAAATTAAGGTAAAGGGAAAAAATTATACTTTATGAGACATACTTTAATATTAAGACGTATAAATACAGAATAAAGTAAAACGTACATAAATAATCTAGCAGAGTAATAAAATAAAAAAGATACAATTTTGTATGAACATGTAATAAAATGAAATATTTAATAAATGTAAACATTTTAGAATAATGTGAAATAAAAAAAGGTTTTAAAATGATTAAATAAAAACAATGAAGAGATTTTAAAAAATACAAAAAAAAGAATAAATTGTAATGTAAATGTAAAAACATTAAATGATTTTTATAATTAGGAAGATCTAAAAAAAAAAGTAAGATTAGCATAAAGAAATAACGAGAAATACAGAATAAAAGGAGAAATAAAAAAATAAATCACCTCAGAAGGATAAAATAACGATACAAACAAAAATATAATTCTAAAGAAGAGGAAGGATTTTTGTGACCTACCCGGAGAGCAGTTGTCGAAATTGAAGTCTCCACAGAGGACGTCGAACACCACCACCTCGTCCTGCTGCCTGCTTGTGCTCTGGAACTCCTCCATCCACTTGGTGATCATGTCCATCTGCTCACACCGAACGTCTCCTTCTCCTAAAACCAGGAGAACAAAACAATCCACAGCTTCACCTTCACGAGAATGAAACGAGGCGTCGGAGATAAAAATACGAGGCACGAGACGTGAAGACGTCCTACCTTGTGGAGCGTGAAGATGAGTGCAGTTAAAAAACCCCACCATGTTCTTCTCTCCTGTCTGTAGCCCTGTTTGTACCTGACAAGGAAAGAGCTTCATTACACCTCAGTCACAGAAACCAATCAGAAACAATTCACATTTCTATCCTACATTTGACTCCTGATTAAATCTGCATATAAAGAACCTCAGTGATGTGAACCTCATTTTATCCTTCATTAGTTGCTGAGTTTCTGTTGATAGGTTAATATTAGCAGTTAACACTAGTATTGACAAAGAATTGTTGAGTTATTGTGAGTCACACACACACACACACACACACTACAGTTATTGTGACACGCCTGCAGATGAACTGCGTTACTAGAAGATTTAACACACGCTCTGCACCGAGACGAACTCTTCCACTGTTTAGTCCTCGTTATATTTTCAGCTCTCTTTGCCATATATGGAGTTTTGTGGGCGTGGCTAACTGTAAATAACGTTCATTCAGAGCTAATGGGTGTTTATGAACACACACACACACACACACACATACATACACACACACACACACACACACACACACACACACACACACACACACACACACACACACACACACACACACACACACACACACACACACACACACACACACACACATACACACAAACTCGCACACACACACACATACACACACACACACACACATACACACATTCAAACACACACATACACACACACACATATACACACACATACACACACACACACACACACACACACACACACACGAAGAAATTTCAATGATTTTCATTTGGTTTCTACACAAAAACATTTACACATAACGTCAGTAAAATTCTGATTCAACCTTTCGCAAGCAACAAAGGCACATAATAAACATATAAAAATTAACTGAGGAAACCCATTTCAGTGTCGTAAGTATGTGCACCTTCAGAGACAGCAGGCCCTTAGCAGCGAGAGCGTCCTCTCCTCGTCCATTGGGGAAGCAGCGGTACTGCGCCTCCATCACCGGGTAGCGACTGGCCACCAACAAGCCGCTGTTGAAGAACTTAAAGCAGGAGCCGGAGCTGCAGGCGTACACGCCCACATCATACAGGATGTGACCAAAGAGCGGAGACAAAATCTCTGCCAACTTGGCCGCTGCCCTCTTATCAAAGACTTCCTGCAGGCACAGGATGTCCACATCGGCTGGAAACAGAGCTGACACCTCCAGAGGCGTGTGTAACGCTCGTAAAGGCTTCACGTGGCCTCCGTTCACCTGGAGTTCGTGCGTGTGATTGCTTGGCACGGCGCCATCTGTGGACTTTTGGAGCATTTCTTTATCATCATTCACGGCCTGTTCTTCTGACGGTAAATTTGTAGGAACGTCTCCGTCCTGCTCTAATGTCGCTGGCTGTGTCTGAGCGTTAGTGGTGCCGTAGGAGGCAGAGCCTGAGTTTAGGAGGCTGGACGACGGGCTCAAGGCTCCGCAGCTACTGGGTGAGTCGATGAAAATGCGGATATGCGGCCGGCTGACGCCCTGCACGATGTTGCGCCCGATGGCGAGTGCCCTCTGCTGCGTGTGAGCCAGGTTATTAAAACGTGCCAGTCCCCCAGGTAGGAGGCACAGATTAGCACTTAAAAACCCAAACGTCACCTTTCCAGACTCCTCCCATCCAGCGTTACGGTCCTGCAGCTTTATTGTCGCCTCCCGCCGCATATAAGAGAAGGGACGACGAGCGCACTGGAGCGGCGCCCACAACAGGAAACCCAGCAAAGCAAACGGTGCCGAGATCATAAACAAGAAGAAAAAGAGCAAGAAGCCAAGAAAGACCTTGAGAGGGTGGAGGTAGCACTCTTCCTGTAGTCTCCGCCTGCGCTCCGGTGTCGTGGACACACACACGGCGATGAGTCGGTCCAGGAACCAGAAGCAGGGGAAGACGAGGCCCCATCCCAGGGCGTGAAGAGCCTCGACGAAGCCATTAGGGAAGGCAGATTCTCTCAGAGGCATTCCTCTTCTCACAACACCACAACAAGGACACGCAGCAGCTCAGGACACGTCCAGTCATCACTCATCGAACACGCTTTGTTCATCCAAACGTCCAGCCTGCGGACAATTAATCGCCCTACGATTTAAAAAAAAAAGCACAAGTGTATATTAGATGAATATTCCAACATGTTCAGTCCAAACTTCACCTGATCTGTAGACCTGAAGATGTTCTCCTGCTACTGAGAATAGACATCACACATGTTGGATCACGTTTAACTAAAACGATGTCAAATCAGCTGAATAAATCTCTAAACCTGCAGCACTGGAGCTCTTAAGTGGTGTGTGGTCTGTTCCGAGACGTCTGGAGTGATGGACTCAAAACGAATCAATTCAAAACCCTGAAGTTGTTTCTTCTGCCGGTTTAAAAGGAGCAAATAAAAAGCATAAAAAGATCTTTCTCTGCAGACACATTCAGACTAACATCCCAGAAATAATCCAGAAATAACCGCATTACACCACCTCCACATGGAAAACTAATCCACCCCGAATGGGGCTTATTTTTTATACAGGGAACTATTTTCTCGTGTGGCTCCACAAGCGTAAGAATATCACAGAACAGGAACTACTGTAAGCTTCAGTAAGCTGTTCTCTCAAACCTCACGTCTCATTCCTCCTTTTTTTAGTCACATATTTTACACTTACACTTTAACATCTACACTTATTATAAATCCTCTCTGCTCCGAGGCCGAGATTAAATTATACCGCGTCTGTTCAATATGCTTGGACTATTTTGTTAATATTTTTAAATACGGATTTAAATCTGCTCACGTCACCAGATACACACGCCGAGATTGTTACACAATCAAACTCAATATCTGGTGTTTTACAGTAAAAATTTTAATTCTTCCTCCAGTCTGAACTGAAATATTTCTATATTACTGATTTCCTCTGAATACGTGAAGCTGTTAAATATAATACAGTCGAAAGATCTGTTTACTGGAGCAGTGAAGGACTTTCACCCCTGATAAATAAGCGCAGCGTGGTGAGACGAGGGCAAGAACAGACATGTAGACGCTAATCCAGCCCTCGCCATCTGTCCACCTCTAACCGTCTGGAATCAGCACACAAAAGAAAACAACACACCTCTCGGAGTTGATCTGTCTGCTAACCACAAAGTGCACAGAACAATCAGCAGGATCGAGGTGTGGTTACTGGGGGGTTGAACTGGGAACTGAGTGGACAGGAAACGTTCCTAAGCTCTGGGTGTCCTGATTGGAAACGCAAACACGGATGATAAGAATCAAAGGGTGATGCTTGAAATCCTGACGCCAACGAATCCTTCACTGCTTTCACAGCTTTACAACTGAACCGATAAGAAGTGAAGCAGAGCTTTAGATCCTCCTGCTGAATTACTGTTTAGGTCCACATTAGATCATTTATTCGTCTCAATATGTTAGCATGATCTGGTGGATCTGGAGTCACTGGGAGAACGTGTGTAACTCCATTCAGCTAAAGCTCTAGACCAGTTATAGCTACGTACTAGTAAACAAATGATCAGAGAGTAATAAAAAGACTGAAATGACCTAAACATTTGTAACGTGTGTGTGATGTGATGTGATGTGATGTTAGCACGTTCGCCTCACACCTCCAGGGTTGGGGGTTCGATTCCCACCTCCACCTTGTGTGTGTGGAGTTTGCATGTTCTCCCCGTGCCTCGGGGGTTTCCTCCGGGTACTCCGGTTTCCTCCCCCGGTCCAAAGACATGCATGGTAGGTTGATTGGCATCTCTGGAAAATTGTCCGTAGTGTGTGATTGTGTGAGTGAATGAGAGTGTGTGTGTGTGCCCTGTGATGGGTTGGCACTCCGTCCAGGGTGTATCCTGCCTTGATGCCCGATGACGCCTGAGATCCCCGTGACCCGAGGTAGTTCGGATAAGCGGTAGAAGATGAATGAGTGAGTGAGTGGAAATGATTATTTCTAAAACCCCAGACAGCGACTTGATGAGTGAATGTATTTAAGGCCATGCGATGATAACTCAGGTGTTGTGTGTAATAAGGAAACACAGTACAGCAGCTCACACACGTTCTACCGGTTTGAGCAGCTCAGGTGGGGTTTTGGAAGCTTGTGTCTGTTTCTGTGATACACATCTGGCAACCCTGCACAACTTCCCACAATAATACGGGGGGGGGGGGGTGTATGCAGTGTGTAAATGCTCTGAAGTGAAAAGGAAAGCAGGTCGACACGCAGGAGCGGAAGTGCAGCAGTGACTCCTGTGAAATGAATCAAAAGCGTATCAAATAAACAGAGACCCTTACTGGCGATGACGTCAGAGCGGAATCGACTCTCGGAATTGATTCCTAAATGTTAGTAATGTGATGGAGCTCCAGCGCGCGCGCGCCTTCGATTAAAGACTCGGCTCCAGGCGACAAGCGGTGAACCGACACGTCCTTTATTAACGTTTCTACACGGTTTTATCCCGAACGTGAGGAAGTGTTTGTTAGCCAGCGAGCTAACAGGAGTTAAACATAACAAACACACTCACCTGATGAGGCTCGGTGTAACTGCTGAGTGTTTAAACACCACCTTTTACCTTCCTGTGAATCACAAACACCACAAGATACAAGACAACTGCGGAAAGGCTCGTTCTCTCCTTCCTCCTCCTCCTCCTCCTCTCTCACTCTCTCTTTCTCACGTTCTCTCTCTCTCTCTCTCTCTCTCTCTCTCTCTCTCTCTCTCTCTCTTTCTCACTTTCTCTCTCTCTCTTTCTCACTGTCTCTCTCGTCTCTCTCTCTCTCTCACTCTCTCTCTCCCTCTCTCTCTCTCTCTCTCTCTCTCTCTCTCTCTCCCTCTCCCCCCCCCAGCGGTTTTGTTCGGTCAGTAAGAGCTGTATTAGGTTAGGCTCGTGCACGCGCGCCTCTGCGCGTTACCGCGGTTTGTATTAAAGGTGTGGTGGAAGCAGAGCGAGGTTAAGTTTACCTCAGATTTAAACACACCTACAACTGTGTCTGCACCACTGAAACCTCCCATTGAAATATCCTACTGAAATACTGAAACATCCTACTGAAATATACTGAAACATCCTACTGAAACATACTGAAACATCCTACTGAAATATCCTACTGAAACATACTGAAACATCCTACTGAAACATACTGAAACATCCTACTGAAACCTCCTACTGAAACATACTGAAACATCCTACTGAACATCCTACTGAAATATACTGAAACATCCCACTGAAATATCCTACTGAAATATCCTACTGAAATACTGAAACATCCTACTGAAATATACTGAAACATCCTACTGAAATATCCTACTGAAATACTGAAACATCCTACTGAAATATACTGAAACATCCTACTGAACATCCTACTGAAATATACTGAAACATCCCACTGAAATATCCTACTGAAACATACTGAAACATCCTACTGAAATATACTACTGAAATACTGAAACATCCTACTGAAATATACTGAAACATCCCACTGAAATATCCTACTGAAATACTGAAACATCCTACTGAAACATCCCACTGAAATATCCTACTGAAATATACTGAAACATCCCACTGAAATATCCTACTGAAACATACTGAAACATCCTACTGAAACCTCCTACTGAAATATCCTACTGAAATACTGAAACATCCTACTGAAATACTGAAACATCCTACTGAAATACTGAAACATCCTACTGAAACATCCTACTGAAATATCCTACTGAAATACTGAAACATCCTACTGAAATACTGAAACATCCTACTGAAATACTGAAACATCCTACTGAAACATCCTACTGAAATACTGAAACATCCTACTGAAACATCCTACTGAAACCTCCTACTGAAACATACTGAAACATCCTACTGAACATCCTACTGAAATATACTGAAACATCCCACTGAAATATCCTACTGAAATACTGAAACATCCTACTGAAACATCCTACTGAAATACTGAAACATCCTACTGAAATACTGAAACATCCTACTGAAACATCCTACTGAAATACTGAAACATCCTACTGAAACATCCTACTGAAATATCCTACTGAAATACTGAAACATCCCACTGAAACCATACCAGCTAATAAAAGAAGCTCCACTTCAGATTTATTAGCTTTAGATAAATCCGGCTGTATGACACAGGGTTCACCCCAGAGCACCACACACACAAACACTCACACACACTCATACTCACACACACTCATACTCACACACACTCATACACCCATACACACAAACACACACACACCTTCTACCACAGCCAGTCTGAGAGTGTGTTTTTGGAAGGAAACTGGAAAACCCAGAGAAAACCCAAGTCTGAGACATTTCTTTAGTGGTCGTGTCGTGTCGTGTCGTGTCGTGTCGTGTCGTGTCGTAATAAAACCCTGTGTAATATTTACACGAATGTTTTATAGATGATATAGTCTGATGTAGATGACTACAACAATAGCCTCTGACTGTTAAACTCTACTGTTCCTGGGTGCTCTCTAGCTCTTTTTTACAGTTTGTTTTAACTAAAAAAACACACGCATAAGACACAGAACAACTGATTTAGATGTAAAATGCTACACAGGAGGATGTTAGCTTCTCTTACTCATTAGCTACACTAGCCTTGCCTCCCTTGTTCAAGCTCATGTCTCTTATTGTTGTTCTTGGTGTGTGGAAGCTGATAATATCTGTGAACTGTATGATAAAAAGAAATAAAGCAGTAACTTCAGGTTCCAGGCTGTTTAATAATTGACATAAGACCAGGGAAATTGAGCTAGCGTGTAGCGCTACCACAGGATGACCGGCTTTCCGTCCTTCTTCACCATGTAGCACAGGCAGCAGAAGAGGACCAGCATGTCTTTCAGTAGGCTAGAAGGCATCGTCTCCAACATCACACACCTCACTACGTCCAGGTCGTTGTATTCCTGCTCCTGGGCCGCGTGTGTGTTTGGTCGGTCCTTTAGGAGGCCGTACGTGTTGATGATGAACTCAGTGAAGAGAGGATGGAGTGTCATGTTGTAGCCCAAAGCGCTGAGCCGATCCATCAGGTCTACATAGCGTTCGGTCATCTCAGACCTGTACTCCTCATCCACCTGTCCTGTCAGAGGATGTGTAGACACCTGCCAAGGACATCACAGTGATATCACTGCTGTGACCTTTGACCTGCTCATAACTAACCTGCACCAGCTCACCTGTATGATCTTGTCCTGTATGTTGTGCACCGTGAAGCCGTACAGTCTCGTCTGTTTGTAGAAGACGTGTGAGAGGATCCTGCGCTCCAGCTGAAAGGCGATTTCTCCCATCAAGCGCTCAGACTCTGTGGATTGAGTTAAACTTCTTAACGCTTCTACATGCATTGATACATGACAACACGTATGAGTAAACAACATAAGCAACACGATGTCAGAATAAAAGTCTCACCTTTCACCGCCTGGCAGGACGACGAGGACGACGCATCAGGACACGCAGGTCTGCTCCCTGGGTTTCTGATAGGAGACGACACGCGATGAGGTGCCATGAGACCGGATCTGAACGAGCGCTCGCCTACAAAACCGTCACGCAACTGGAGCATGGATTTCTTCCCTGAATCACACACATCACACCAACACAAACACACACCAACACAAACACACACCAACACACACCAACACAAACACAGATCTTACGCCACTGATAAATTTCCATTACAGATAAAAGTTTTTTTGCAAGAAGCAGCTCAAAGCACACAAATTGCGTCCAAGCCGCTTTTTTTTTTTTTTTTTTTAACAAATGTCTTTCTTTTCCTCAGTTAAAATAATCACTGCACCAACAAGATAATAAATAAAAACGTATATATCAGTAAACATTAATGTAATTATATAATATATTGTATGTCAGTGGAGGATTTCTGTCATCTAACATCCTGTTAAATTCTCACATCATTTTAAAACTCTGAACCTTTTTGTCTTGATAAAGGTGTGTTGGGACTCGGGTTGTGTTTGTGAGTGATCTGAGAGAGCTGCTGATGTGGGCTACCTGCGCTTAGCTCGCTTTTCTCCATCGTCTTATCTCTGGTCGAGAAGCCGTCCATCCTCGAGCGCAGCTCCAGGTTCTCCTTCACTACGCTCTGCAGCGTTTTCAGATCCTCCACCTCACGACTGAGCTTCTGATTTTCAAGAATGAGTGAAGCGGTTAAGTCCAACTCATGTTCAGCCATCACGGGCGACAACTTTAAACCTCAGATGAAGCAAAAAGTTTCTCTTAGATACAAAGCAGCTGACTGATTCTTCCAGGGTTCTGAGTGACACCTGAGAACAGAACATAACAGAACTGTTTTGTGAGGTCACTGATGACATCATGCCACAAGCTTCAGTGCAGTTCTACTCAAATTCTGAGGTTTAAAGAACCAAACCTGGTCTCAGATGTGGTAGTTTTGAAGCGTTGTGATTGGTCTGTGCTTCAGGTTACACGTTCAAGCACTAATCTGAAACATTAAGGTGTTTGCTACGGCGTGTCCCGTTACATAACAATATAAAGCCCTGATTTTTATCCTGAATGTTTCCACTGTATAACGATCCGTACTGTAACTAAGCACCGGTACTCAGTCCAACATGTGGGAGGAGCTAAAAAGGCTTCTGATCACTGATTGGTCAAATACAATCACAGAACGTCATATTCGTAGTTCATGGTGGACTAATAAAGACTGAATTTATGTCATTTAACCTGTTAGAAACCTGTTAGCGACCCGACGACCTCTGTGTAGGTATTACGAGTAACAATTCTCCCAAAAGCCCAGATTCCTTCCACAATAAACAACAGCTGACTCCGTTAAACAAGATGAGTGTTTCAGATTAATTCTGATTACTGAGACACATTGGTCATAAACAGAGCTGTACGCTAACACCAGCTAATCTCACATAAAACACCACTATTTTTATCCAATAAACACGATGTTAACATGTTGACACATCTCCAGGCCTCCAACATGACACACACATAATGAAGGATGAAGGTTTTGGCCTCTTTGGTCTCTTTCAAGTTAAATAAATCCATTTGTGTATTTCAGATAATCAGTTACTGCAGCTATAGAACGTGTCCATGAGGAAATATAAAATAAAAAATGTGAATTATGTTTGTTTTCATTCAGATTTTTATTTTTGTGTAGTTTTAAATTCTGTCATTTGTAAATCGTAAAAACTTCATTAAAACCTTCAGACGGATCACCGGGAAAAAGTTTTTATTCTTTTATCAGACACACATTGATTGAAAAATACAGATTTTTTTTTTTTTATGTATTGTTCAGAATTACAGCGATGAACTAATCAATGACTGATATAAGAACCTTTAATAAAACTAAAAGTCTATGTGTTAATCAAAAACAAAAGAAAAAAAAACAATCACACGATAATTACACGTCTATTAATATAAGGTTACACACTTACGGCCAACTGCTCGCCTCGGGAAAGGAGTAATAAATGCAGAATATCACAACAAAAATGAACTAAACAGATTCGGTGTGTATTTACAGGAACAGCAGCACTGCAACAGGAAACGATGACGAAACCGTAATAAAACTAGTGGTGAAGAAAAAAAAGGAAAAAGAAAGTCTAGCTATCTTAGTTTCTCCACACGAGCTTTGAATGATGCAGATTTAGTGCATCGTGCTAAACTCGAGGCTTTACTCTACAATTTCATGTTAGCGAACGTTGCTAAACTGGACTGACTGTGTGGAGTAAAAGTGGAGCTGTATTTCTAATAACAACAACAATAATAATAATAATAATAATGATAATGTTTCACGATGTATTTACGAATGTTTTTACAGATGTGTGGATAAAACAGCCAGATTTAACATTGAAGATATTAAAGACAGAAAGACGTCTAAAAGGTGCACGTTTACGCCGCCGGCTGCGTTAGTTGCGGCTTCGGCCGATGATTTGTAGGATGTACAGGAAGATGTTGATGATGTCCAGGTAAAGGTTCAGCGCTCCGAACACGTACTCCTCGGGACTCAGAGACAGTTTCTTGTTTCCCAGAAGCAGCTGTGTGTCCACGGCCAAGAACTGCAACACAACGTGCTCGTTAATCACGGCACAGAACAGCAGAGCTAACGCTTGTTAAAGCAGCTGGCTGGTAAAACACACACTGTATGTACGATAACATTAGCAGCTAGATGCTAGTAAACTAGCTCACACACACACATGGAGTTTTGAGTTAATCCTCGTTTTCCTGACCGTGTGATATCATGTCCGCTAGCTAGCATGACGGTCCCATGTCCAAATGAGCTGTTATTTATGATCAGAAAGCAGCATCTGGATAATTAAATTCTGCACTTGTGAGGATTTTAGAACATCAGCCTTCCTGTAGCAGATCATGTTTCCTGTGGTGTTTGTTTCTTGTAAGTGTTTATGACACAAAAACAAACGAATAAATAAATAAAGAAAAGAAGCAAGCCTTACGCAGGTGAAGACCAGCGCGCCCAGTGAGGCGTACACGATGTGCAGGATTCTGTTACGGATGAAGATGCAGAGGATCCCGAAGATGAAGAGGATGATCACACACACGAACAGGACGCCGGCACAGGAAGTGAAGTCGTATTTACTCTGAGTTTGTAAGAGGAAGAAGGATAAACAGTTAGAGCTCATCGTTTACCGTCTCTGTTTACGCAAACACACACGTACACACACACGTGCACCCATCACACACACTCCCTTCACTTTAGAGGACCGAGCACCTCCAGGAAATCGGAGCATAATGAAGTTATATAAACAGGAGAGGAGACGAGCTGCTTCTCTATAAAACTTTGAATCACTAATCGTAATAAAATACGCATTAATGTGTAGTCTTGCTACAAAGTGCAGTGATTTCTGGGGAAGTTTTACTCCTCAAGTTTCTAATTTTCAGGCTCTGAGATTATCAGCAGCCCTTAAAGCTTCAGTCTGTAATGTTAATATAACAAACACTAAACCGCTCATTTCCTGTTTAACAGGAGTCTAGAGCTCCCACGACCCCGTGGCTCTGTAGCTGAAATTCCGTTCAGCAACATTCCCTGCTGACCCCGAGCTGAACGCATGCTGACCTGCAGGGAGAAGATCACCACGGTGAAGCAGACCACCACGGTGATGCCGACGGCCATGACGACGGCGTCCGTGTCGTAGAAGCTGGCGATCATCCCGGTCATGTATGACATGCTCAGAGTCAACACCGACTATAAGGAAAAAAACACGTCAGACTGCATGCTACCTGCACGTACGGTGGAGCGACACGTGAACTAGACGTAGGAACAGTGTGACGTGTGGGCTGTTACCAAGGCGATCAGGTTCCACGGGTGCTTGCGGCGAAATTCTCCGCAGCAGCTGATAGCGATGAGTGGAACGAGGAAGATGATATAGGAGATGTAGTAGGTCCAGGTGTTCTCCCTCACAAACGTCTTGATGTTGGGCTCAAAGGTGAACAGAGCGACGGCCGAGAAGGTGACGATGAGCTGCACGGTGAGAACCAGGAAAACCTGCCAACACACACTAGCTTTAAACCTCTGTGCAAGTCCCTGTAAACAAGCTGTTACTATGGAAACAATAACTGTAAAAAAAAAACAAAAAACAGTTTATTAACCCAAACCTGTGATTTGCACCTCATGCATTACTTGATTTGTTTAAACACCTTTTTTAAGCCCTTCTGACCAATCAGAGCCCTGATGATTTTTTGAGGGTTGCGGTTAATTTACATATTTAATAATAATGTAAATAAATAATTAATGTGTCTTTAAATGACGTTCTTTTTTGTTTCCATGTCTGCAAAATACGTTATATTTGCATTTAGACTACAGTGAAAATCAGGATGATTTATTTTTCACACTAATTCTGGGAACAAAATAATTCTATTTTAGAATTAATTGTTAGAAATAAATATTTTATTTAATACCGGTATTTCTTCACATGTGTAAATCCTTGGTCTGTTAATCCAGTGTTAATCTTTTGAAATGAAACACATACACAGTTAAACAACTAAAATAAAGACTGTTTTTTTTTACCTTGCGGATGAACGCTCGTCTCACTGCTTTATCATCGAAGCCTGAGATTGTGATGTCCTCGTTATTGTACCCCGGGGGAGGCTCGTCAGTTTGGTAAAAGTTGTCGGACGTATCTGTGTTTCACAAAACAGAAACAGTTAAAAAAAAACCAAAAAAAACACACATTTATTGTTCTAAGATGAAACTAAAATGTTTTCCCTGCTCAGAGCCACACCCCCTCACCTGGAGTGTACTGGTATGGAGTCGGATTTGGAGCCGGATTCAGGGTCGGATTGGGAGGCGCTGGGTTATAGGGAGCCGCTTGAGGGAAAGGAGCCTGTGGAAATCCGGGCCCCCCCTGACCGTACATCGGATGCATAAAGGCTCCCGGAGGAGAAAAGAGAATTTCACCGGGTGCTCCAGGTGCTCCCGGGACTCCAGGCATCCCGTTATAGTCCGGCGGAGGCAGGACGAATCCGACGGGGTTCGGCTGTTCGTGCATGTAACCCTGCGGCCCCGGGGGTGAGCTGCTGTCCACAAATGGGACGTATCCACTTTTACTCTGAGACATGGTGACTAGAAATGAAATAAAAAAAAAAAATATCAAAATAAGAGCCTTATTTTTTCACTTTTTTTTTTTTTCTAAAAACAAAAAAATGAAGTAAACTCAAAGTTATCATGGGTAAATAATGTAGTTTTTCCCCCTCACAAAAACGTTCTTTTTTCCAGGCGAGTCGGTCCATCTGTCCTCGACTTTTCCTTCAAAGACCAAAAGAAACTTTTTTCCTGCTAATCTGTTTAGTCTATCTGCTAGTCTATAATTAAAATAATAAACAAACAAAAACCCACAAGTTTAATAACACGAACCTTGATTTATTTATTTATTTAGTAAGTATTTTAATTTACAAAAGAGAATATGTTCATTTATTATATAAAACTTTCATCTTTGTATTGAGGTGAAATAACACCTGGAGGCTGACGTTAGCATGGATGAATAATTAATAAATAACCTGCATGACATAAGAGCTGAAAAAAATAAATAAATAAAGGTCTCAAGTTAAATTAGTGTTAAATAATTGATTTAAGATGTGTTTTTTTCTCCACATTCAGCATGGACTATGTGTATAAAGTAAGTGATTAAAGTCAAATCCAAATAGAAACAAAGATTTGAGTCTCTGAGGCATCATTTCTGCTGTCTGTCCTATAGAAAAGATTTTATATCGCAAATTTAACCAATTATTTCTTTTTCTTTGGTTGTTAAATTTCACTTTCAGTTCAAACAGAAGCTTTGAATCAAATACATCATAACATTCGGTGAAAATTCAGAGTTGAATCAGATTGGTGTCGTGTGTAGAGATCGTGTCTGATCCTTCGTGTCTGATCCTTCGTGTCTGATCCTTCGTGTCTGATCCCAAACATGATCACAAGTTACTGAAATCTTATATCTGGAATTCCCCTAAATGTTGTGTCACACTACACAAAACACACGTCATAAACATGAATAATAAAGTATTTAAATAAATAACGTTTTATATTAAAATATAAAATCATAAACTTATTAATTGATCTTATTAATAATTAAAATACAAACTAATACTGTGTACATAATTAATTACATTAAAATTATGCATTCTATATAAATATATAATAAAAAATATTATTATATAATATTAATTTAATACTGTATCGACATATAATATGTATTTATACAGGTTTATTTTAATAATAATAATAATAATAATAATAATAATAATAATAATAAATAATCTGTAGCTGTTAAACAGAGTCTTGTGTTTAATGGACTGTTTTCTCTCTGGTTTCTGTTTCAGTTTGACGATCAGATTTCCACACGTCGGCTTGTGTGTATGAAATATAATGAATTATTATTTAACTTTCTGACCCAGAATCAGATGATGATGATGAAGAGCTGTGTTGGTGTTAGTTTATACTTAACATCACTTCACATTAGCTGCTAATCTCCAGCTCACATCCACACATCATATATATAAATATATAACACAAATTACTTTTATGTAACACAACTCAGATCCTGTACAGTGTTTAAAAAACTTTCTTTTTTTCAATCATGAATGTCAATCATTTGTTACGCGTTTAAAGTAAGCAACAAAAACAACAACAAATAAACACAAAGCTGTTGTTAGCTTTTAGCTGTTAGCTTTTAGCTGTTAGCCGTTAGCTCACCACAACTCAGACAACTCGACCTTTTAACGTCATCTGCGTCAAACAGAACAGCGGATTAAACACCACCACATACCTGTTTTACACCTCGCTGTAATTATTCGCTGTGTTTTCCGACCTTTAATCGACAAGCGACCGAATTCTTTACAGGACAATAACGATGAAGCTCCTCAACTTATTTCTCCGCCATCTTTATCCCAGCTTTTTCTTTTTCCAGGCATGCCCCGCCCCCTTGTTAAACGACAAGAAAGCAGCCAATGAGAGCGGACAGGCAGGTCACGTGATCCGCCGTCACTGTGCGTCTTTGTCGTATTTTATTAATCACGTATTAAAAATATTCACGATTCGTTTATAAAAAATAAACAACCATTAATTAAAGCTATTGAATGAAGGGGTTGATTTTAAACCCACAATACGATATGTTTATAAAATAAATGTCATTATAAAACCTGTTACATGGTGTACATAAGCTTAAAATAAATAACATGACGTCAGCCAATCGTGTGCGTCTATAGATTAGAGACACCAGCCAATCGTATTCGTCTACTGACTAGTGACACCAGCCAATCGTGTGTATCAATTGACTAGCGACACCAGCCAATCATGTGCGTCTATAGATTAGTGACACTAGCCAATCATGTGCGTCTATTGACTAGTGACACCAGCCAATCGTATCAATTGACTAGCGACACCAGCCAATCGTGTGCGTCAATTGACTAGCGACACCAGCCAATCGTGTGCGTCTATAGATTAGCGACACCAGCCAATCGTGTGCGTCTATAGATTAGCGACACTAGCCAATCGTGTGCGTCTATTGACTAGCGACACCAGCCAATCGTGTGCGTCTACTGACTAGCGACACCAGCCAATCGTGTGCGTCTACTGACTAGCGACACCAGCCAATCGTGTGCGTCTATAGATTAGCGACACTAGCCAATCGTGTGCGTCTATTGACTAGTGACACCAGCCAATCGTGTGCGTCTACTGACTAGCGACACCAGCCAATCATGTGCGTCATTTGACTAGCGACACTAGCCAATTGTGTGTCTATAGATTAGCGACACCAGCCAATCGTGTTTGTCTGTTGACTAATGACACCAGCCAATCATGTGCGTCTACTGACTAGCGACACCAGCCAATCATGTGCGTCTACTGACTAGCGACACTAGCCAATCGTGTGCGTCTATTGGCTAGTGACACCAGCCAATCATGTGCGTCTATTAGGGCTCGAATGAGGAAGAGGGCAGACAGCAAAGCAACATGAAAGACAAACACAATGACTTTACACTGTAAACTTTCTGTATTCTAGAAGATCTTTGTACCCATTTCTTTCTTGATACAATATAAATACAGTTCTGTACATTACACAGGTTCAAATACAGCTCTATGTACAAGTCCTCATGAAGGAGAGCAGCTTGTCTTCCAGAGTAAGGGCTTGGGTTTGTTTCATCCACACAGTTACAGCATTAAAACACATTTCCATGACAGTTCTTTCAGTTAAATACAGTCTTTAACCGCACGCCTCGAGCCACGGGGCCAGTGCGCGTCCGTCTCTCCTCATCCTGACACCTTAAAAATATATTCATTTAGTTGCATGAGTATAAAAAGAATAAGGCATGTGCTGATTATCAGTTATACGATCTGATCGTGATATATTAACACACAGTGTTGTTATTGCGAGCGTCATTACATCAGCTTGTTTTACAAAGGCAGCTTCGTAATGTGTCCTTTATAAGCAGACTGTTACGTGTTACATCGTCATATAACGCAAAACAGTGATAAAGAAAGTAAGCAAGTAACGTGATCGATTATAAAAATGCTTTCCAGCACATGCTGTTACAAAGTAAGAAAATGTTACTCATTAGTCAAAAAAAAACACAAACAAACAAACAAACAAACAAACAATCTGAAAATCTGCTGCAGTTAAAAGAGACTGATGAGTCCAAGAGCATCGGCGACGTGTCCTTGTTGCGTCCACAACAAAGCATGAACCATCAGAGTTGTAGCTCTCTCAGTATCAAACCTCTCTGGAGGCTTTGTGCATCCAGGACACTTCTCTCCATCCAGTGCAAGCGTTCAGGCCACATTCCCTAAACAAAGTTCTTTACACAGATACAGTACTCAAAAAATCCAGTAAGAAAACGAGGAAACTTCCTGTTACAAACTAACTACAATCAGAAAAATGTGAGGCGCTGAAACCAAAGATATGGCACTTAAGTGAGAATCAGTCCACACACACACACACACACACACACACACACACACTAGACAAGTGGCAATAATTTAGTTTTAATCACTAACGACATTTCAAGATGGCCTGCGTGTAGGATGTTTAGATGCAGAAGTAACACTAAACGCAATACATTACACATGATAGTGATAAATCTCCCCTAAGGGGCACCGATCAGAAGTACTACAGGGTCATACAGGGACGTGTCTGGGTAGCGACTGGGGTTTCTAGCAGAGAGATAACAGACCGCGTTCACACTGCAAGTCTTAACGCTCAATTCGGATATTTTGCTCAGATCTGATTTTTTTGTTTGTTTGTTCACGTTATCTTTTAAAATGTGGCCTTATATCAGATACCAGTGTGAACTGTTTGCTCTTTCGAACTGACCCGCATGCGCAAACGAACAATGACGTCACGCGCAGCTCGACGTTGCGCTAAACAGTTGGCGAGGTTATGGAGGAAGTAAGAATTTTCGCTTTTCTTTCAAAATGCTTGTGTAATGAAAATTTTAAAAAATCAAATCTGGGCCATATTTGAGTGTTCACACTACTCCTGAAGAAGTCTGACCTGGTCACTTGACCCCAAAAAAATCAGATTCGGGCCACTTTTACCTGCAGTCTGAACAGGGTCATACAGACCTGGTACGGTCATGTGACCTACTAACGTGTGGCCACATCCCTTACAACAAGCACTTATAATCTCAGACACGCTCGTCCGTGTCAGTTTCGCTGCAGACGTCCTCCAGCTGCACGACTTAACGCTGAAAGCCTGAACAACAAACAGGCTTCATAAACACTGCAAAGTGTTTGTTCAAACTGTATTATATAAAAATATTAATGCTTGTGCTCAGACAATCTGTAAAAATCATCTAGGGAGAAAAGCTGAAAATATATAATATGATAACGAATAAAGGACAATAATTTTGGCACATGTCTACCACACACACACACACACACACACACACACACACACACGATAAAAACACAAGAGGTTTCAGTTTTAAACAGCAAATTGGAAGCATCTTTGGTAACACCTGATATAATCACGTGAATAAACAGTAGTACTTTCTCAACTCCACCTAATTCTCCATCGTCACTCAGCTGCGTTCAGTCAAAGTGGTAAAATAAGGTGTAAAACAGAAACGTTAAGTTTGACGTTAAGTTCGAGTTTAAAAAAACAATCAATGCGATATTGTGAGGGAGAATTTGTGCAACAGTGCATTTGACATTCAAAGAGGGGTCTATTTTTTTTTTAAATAGTCGTATAGTTTAAAAATATACACAGGGATATAAAGGAAGTCTACGCTAAGTATGTGCCGATAATGAGTTCTGTTATGCTGTGATATTTAACACACTATACTGTTATGATATAGTCTGTGTATTGTGAAGGAAGCTCTTTTATTACAGACAAATTCAGCGCTGCGTGTTTATATGGAGAAGAATGAATCCAAACCATCCCATAATAAGTGGGCGTGTCTTCCCTACAGCAGTACGGGTTGGAGTTGTGGGTCGGCGTCCAATGAGACAGGTGATTTACTGAGCCACGCCGGACGCACAAACACCCCGTGACCTGTAGCGCAGCGGAAATACACTCGACCCTGCACCGTGCCGTTGTGTTTACCTGTGTGGATATGACAACACACACACACACACACACACACACACACACACACACACACACACAGATTAATCATGAACGGAAAAAAAGAAAGGTCAACATATAATTAAGTAATTAATATCTGAATGCAACTGTGCCACTGTATACACACCTACAGCACAGTCCAGCTCCACTCCTACCCAGATGCCCTGGGCAAATTCGACTCCGCCCACATAGTGCACTGTGCCACTCCTCGTGCCCACCCACACCTGCTCTCCTGGTGCCATCCAGTCAGGCAGCTGGGCCACCGGCGTGACCTCCTCGTCCTCGCTCAAGGGGGTGGGGCTAATCCTGGCACCGTTTCTGCATGCCATGGCGTCGGGTGTGCCGGGTGAGGACGAGGTCGAGGACGGACCCTCACTGCCGTTGTGGAGGTGGCATTGAGGTGGCGTCGTGGAGGTGGCCTCTAGGACGTTAGTGCTCATGTGTGCTGAATGTTTGTGGGAAATCTCGGCACGTTTCGTCTCCGTGTGCCAGTCAAAGTGCTTCAGTTCATCCTCTACAAATTCGTCCCCGGCACCTTTAAAGTCCGTGAATTCCTGACTGGTGTTTGAGTGAGAAGACGAGTTGTGGTTGTGAGCAGCCTCGATTAAGGCACTTTTAGGAGTCAGGGAGTTTCTCGCATGCTCCTGGAGCTCGGTGGCGTCTCTGGAGCCGACGCTGAGACGATCTGAGCTCTCGCTGCCTGAGAACGGCATGTCCGAGAGCGTAGCGTTGGAGGTGCTGTGGGAGAAATATCCGCTGGTGCAGCTGCTTGCTGTGGGACTGCGAGACCCTTCCTTCTCCACCCCTCTGTTAACAGGCAAAGAGTCCACGCCCGGTGGCAAGTCTCTGCCCCCACCCAGGCTGGCATTGTACACCTCGAAGTTGGCGAATTCCTCAGGGACGTAGGTTCGGAAATGACGAAGAGAAACTGAGGTGGGAACAGCGCAGCGCTCCAGCTCGGACTCCTCCTCTTCCGAATCCTGACCAATCATCCGCGAGCAAATATTAAACATAGTCTCAATACAGGTCTCCTTTTTAATGCCAAATCGAAGAGGCCAAAATCTCCATTTTTTAAAACCCCAGTGAGAATCTGAAGTAGTTTTGTATAAAGCTGACTAGTTAACAAGTTAACTGTAGCAGCGACACTCACCTGAGGCACCAATGATCTCTACTACCTCCTTCCTAGCTTTATATTTCTTCATAGTGTCTTTATAGACGTTTAATGAGAGGATTTATACAAGAGGATAAAATGTACCTACAATTTTTCCTGTTTTTGTGTGAACTGAAATCTTAGATTTGCTGCTTTTTAGAGACATTTATTTAATTTGCTTAGAATTAGAAAATTACTTCTGTACATAGAAAATACTTCCTATACTGTACATAGAGAATTAATGATGGTCGCTGGCTAGTGAGAGCTGTGTGTGTGTGTGTGTGTGTGTGTGTGTGTTTATATTAGCGGGTTTACCTAGTTTATAGTCTGCATGCAGTTAAACACTAAATGGGTGAATTAAGAGACGATGGAGAGTGTGTGATGAGTGTGTGAGGAGTGTGTGATGAGTGTGTGAGGAGTGTGTGATAAGTGGGTGTGGAGTGTGTGATGAGTGTGTGAGGAGTGTGTGATGAGTGGGTGTGGAGTGTGTGATGAGTGGGTGTGGAGTGTGTGAGGAGTGTGTGAGGAGTGTGTGATGAGTGGGTGTGGAGTGTGTGAGGAGTGTGTGAGGAGTGTGTGATGAGTGGGTGTGGAGTGTGTGATGAGTGTGTGAGGAGTGGGTGAGGAGTGGGTGTGGAGTGTGTGATGAGTGTGTGATGAGTGGGTGAGGAGTGGGTGTGGAGTGTGTGATGAGTGGGTGAGGAGTGTGTGTGGAGTGTGTGATAAGTGTGTGATAAGTGGGTGTGGAGTGTGTGAGGTAAACAATTTCAAAGAGACATCCTGCTCCTTTTTTGAACATTTATGTATGAACTGAGAAAGTGTGTGTGTGTGGGTTTGAGGCCTGTGGAAGTGTGTGTGTGTAAGTCGGTGACTTGAGGACATGTGTGTGTAGTGTGAGATGTGAGGCAGTGTGTGTGAATGGTGTATAGATCTGACACTTACAGCAGGGTGTGTAGGTGTGACTCTGAGGTGGGTGTGGTTTGTCGTGCTGCAGTGGCCCTCACTCCGAGCCCGTGGGCGGAGCCAGGGGCCACCTCGGGCCATTAGCCAGCGCATGCTCTGTAACACACACACACGCAATGCATGCAGTACAGCACATCCAGGAAGGTGCAGAGGGGAGCTACGAGGTTAGAGGTGAGCTTGGTGTGTGTGTGTGTATGTGTGTGTGTGTGCAAATGTGTGTAACATGCAGAAACATTCCTTCTCACAGTCACACACACATCTATACAGGCTGTGTGTTAATGTTCGTAACATTCAGCATGCATGTGTGTGATCTGAATTTATTACTATTTCAAGAATGAGTGAGTAACGAAAAAAAAATACATCAGCTTGTGAATTTGCTCATGCTTTCAGGAGGAAGCTGATTGGCTGGAGATATGATGACATCACACACAGAGCTTTAGGTTTACTAATGATATCATGATTGTTAGTCACTGATGGATGTGATGTGATGAATGAGGAATGGGCTTTAGTGAAGACTTGGAGTGTGTGTGTGCGTGCGTGTGTGTGTGTGTGTGTGTGTGTGTGTGTGTTACCTCCTGCCCTAGCAGAGGCCGAGCCTCTAGCACACGCTTGGCTTTGCTCTCCTCTCGAACAGGCATCAGTGATTTGAGGAACTTGGGTGGTTGAGGTGAAAGCGCTTTAAACGTACTCGAGTTGAAGAATGTTGGACTCTCTGGAACTGAGTCACAAAAAAGAAAACACACGTTTTCAAAAAGTAAAAATAATCTGTTTTGATTGTGCAATGTGAGAAACTGGGGCGGGGCTTAAGATAACTCTGATTAGCCAATCGACACTTTGAACATGACATCACCAGTTTATTATTCAGCTGAGTGACACGCTGTGTGTACCGTGATTCTCCTTGGTTTTGATAGGTGTGTCTTTTGTGGTCGCCATGGAGACCCCCATCTCGCGATGAGAGCAGTCTGAGGCGTCCTGCGGAACCTCGCAGTGAGCCTGAAGATAGAGAGCGTGATGAGGAGTGTGTGAGCAAATGTGTGTGAGGAAGAGTGTGTTAGATGTGTTACACACTTTCGGGACTTCGCCTTCTTCGTCACAGGCCGTCGCATCTGACTTACAACATGAGGTCTGCAAAACAAATGAAAGCACACGGATGTAGTTCTCTGAAGTGTGTGTGTGTGTGTGTGTGTGTGTGTGTGTGTGTGTGTTGCCTCCTACGTGCTGGACGTTGGGAGTGCTCAGGCTTCTCCGTATGTGTCTGCTTTTAACTGAGAGCGCTTCTTTCACCGTCACTGCCTGTTACATCACCAACCCACACACACACACACACACAAACACACACACACAGTAAAGGCATCAGAATGGAGATAAAAAGCATTAATCCCCACAGCCATCTGGACATAGTGTGCATGTGTGTGTGTGTGAGTGTGTGTGTGTGAGTGAGTGTGTGTGTGTGTGTGTGTGAGTGAGTGTGTGTGTGAGTGAGTGTGTGTGTGTGTGTGAGTGAGTGTGTGTGTGAGTGTGTGTGTGTGTGAGTGAGTGTGTGTGAGTAAGTGAGTGTGTGTGTGTGAGTGAGTGAGTGTGTGTGTGAGTGAGTGTGTGTGTGTGAGTGAGTGTGCGTGTGAGTGAGTGTGTGTGTGTGTGTGTGTGTGAGTGAGTGTGTGTGTGAGTGAGTGTGTGTGAGTGTGTGTGTGTGTGTGTGAGTGAGTGTGTGTGTGAGTGAGTGTGTGTGTGTGTGTGTGTGTGTGTGTGTGTGAGTGAGTGTGTGTGTGAGTGTGTGTGTGTGAGTGAGTGTGTGTGTGAGTGAGTGTGTGTGAGTGTGTGTACCTGTCGCAGTCTCTCAAGGCACAGGATATTGGCCACCTCCAGAACTCCTCTAGTGTATTTCTCGATGTACGTCTCGCCATCCTGTGACTCCTCGGCTTCACTACGTGCCGCCATTAATGCAAGCGTCTCCCTCTCCTCTGGCTCCTCAGATGCCTGTGTGTGTGTGTGTGTGTGTATGTGTCATGGGACAGAAGATAAAGTATCATGAGTGAATAAGAAGAAAGCCACATGTGGCATATGTGCCCAGCAGTCTGTATAAAGGAGGCGTGAACCACACATCTGCCATTCACAGTGTAGGGGGTGTGGCCTATGTGTGTGTGTGTCAGTCACAGTGTAAGGGGCGTGACCTATGTGTGTGTGTCAGTCACAGTGTAAGGGGCATGACCTATGTGTGTGTCAGTCACAGTGTAAGGGGCGTGGCCTATGTGTGTCAGTCACAGTGTAGGGGGTGTGGCCTATGTGTGTGTGTCAGTCACAGTGTAAGGGGCGTGACCTATGTGTGTGTGTCAGTCACAGTGTAAGGGGCGTGACCTATGTGTGTGTCAGTCACAGTGTAAGGGGGCAGGGCCAATGTGTGTGTCATTCACAGTGTAGGGAGCGTGGCCTATGTGTGTGTCAGTCACTGTGTAGGGGGCGTGGCCTATGTGTGTGTCAGTCACTGTGTAGGGGGCGTGGCCTATGTGTGTGTCAGTCACAGTGTAGGGGCGTGACCTATGTGTGTGTCAGTCACTGTGTAGGGGGCGTGGCCTATGTGTGTGTCAGTCACAGTGTAGGGGCGTGGCCTATGTGTGTCAGCCACAGTGTAGGGGGCAGGGCCAATGTGTGTGTCATTCACAGTGTAGGGGGCGTGGCCTATGTGTGTGTCAGTCACAGTGTAGGGGCGTGGTCTATGTGTGTGTCAGTCACAGTGTAGGGGCGTGGCATATGTGTGTCAGCCACAGTGTAGGGGGCAGGGCCAATGTGTGTGTCATTCACAGTGTAGGGGGCGTGGCCTATGTGTGTGTCAGTCACAGTGTAGGGGCGTGGTCTATGTACGTGTCAGTCACGGTGTAGGGGGTGTGGCCTATATGTGTGTCAGTCACAGTGTAGGGTCGTGGCCTATGTGTGTCAGTCACAGTGTAGGGGCCGTGACCTATATATGTGTCAGTCAGTGTAGGGGGTGTGGCCTATGTGTGTGTCAGTCACAGTGTAGGGGGTGTGGCCTATGTGTGTGTCAGTCACAGTATAGGGGCGTGGCCTGTGTATCAGTCACAGTATAGGGGCGTGGCCTGTGTGTCAGTCACAGTATAGGGGCGTGGCCTGTGTGTATCAGTCACAGTGTAGGGGCGTGGCCTGTGTGTCATTCACAGCACATAGGCGTGGCCTATGTGTATCAGTCACAGTGTAGGGGGTGTGGCCTATGTGTGTGTAAGTCACAGTGATGTGCATGTCCCACCTTTGGTATGTTAGAGACGATTTCATACATAACTCCACAGGAATGCAGCATGTTTTTAAGAGACATTCTCCTCTTCAGACTCTGTGTGAAGCTCTGCAGACACACACACACACACACACACACACACAGACGTTACTGTGTTACGTTACTGCAAATAGAAATCTGACCCACTTTAATATAATTCAGTGTGTGTGACCTGTTTGTTGTAGACGTTGACGGCGATCCTCTTACGCAGGACGAGCTCCATGCTGGCCGGGTGGCTGAGCTGCACTGTGGCTTTGATGATCATGTAAATGCGCTCGCTGGGAGCCGTCACACGGTTCAGGTAGATGGAGTCATGAATGGATGAATCCCAAGAGCATGTCACACACACCTGGAGCAGGAGGACATGACTGAACCCATGCTGTGTTTTCATCACCTAATGTTCTGTTCCATTACATCAGCGGTGTGATTATGTCACCAAAATATGACAGTCAAACAGACACTGAGTCCTTAATCACACACCGCTGTGCTACTATACAGTGACCTACATGTGTGTGTGTGCATTTGAGCAGGTGTGTGACTACACTGTACCTCCTCATCGCTGCGTTTAATGATGGGAAGGTAGAAAAACTGGCTGCCGTGTTCTTTAGGGAGGATGGAGTTGAGCCCGGCGGAGTGTGACCCAGTCAGCTGCTCACTCACTGTCAGATTATCAGCTGGAACAAAACAGTTACCAAACAATTACTATATAAACTCTGTATGTGTGTGTGAGAGAGAGAGAGAGAAAGAAAGAGAGAGAGAGAGAGAGAGAGAGAAAGAAAGAAAGAGAGAGAGAGAGAGAGAGAGAGAGAGAGACAGCATTACCATTCAAGTCCAGAAATAGAACAGGGATGTGAGCCTCCATGCCTGAAGGGGGCGCCCTAAAACCGAGAGGAAGAAATATTAAATTAACTGCTTTAGCTGTTCGTTATCTAGATGTTGTCCTCTGAGTAGATCAAATCTTGGACATGTTTTGGGGACTGATTACCTGTGTGTGTGTGTGTGTGTGTGTGTGTGTGTGTGTGTGTGTGTGTGTGTGTGTTACCACTGCGCAGGGGCCCCAGGGATGCCACTGCCAGGTGCTGGGACTAATACAGTGTTTCGCTCCTCAGTTAGCCCCACCCACTGCTCCACTAATCGTGCCTCCCTCTCCACATCCTCCTCAGACTTCTCTAAACACACACACACACACACACACACACACACACACACACACACCTCATTTATCAACGTGCAATACATAAACACTTATTTGTAAATTGTTAGTAAGTAATAAATTTACACAAACTAAGGGAAACAACTCGACTTTATATCTGGAATATATTGTGGAGGTTAAACTGTTTATTTCTATTAAGATTATGACATATAGCATATGCCTTGTGTGCGTGTGTGCGTGTGTGTGTGTGTGTGTGTGTGTGTGTGTGTGTGTGTGATGGAAAGTGAGAAACACACCTGATTTGTTCATGATCTTTTTTAATTGTTCGTCCAGATACTCGCGGCGTTTGATGAGCGCCTCAGACCAGCGCTCACGTACACAGTTCAGATCCTCTTCCTGTACTCACACACACACACACACACACACACACACACACACACACACACACGCACACATACACACCAGAGACAGAACACAAGGATATTCATTCTTGAATAATATTTTTTTAATAGAAAAACACTAAAATAGAGGACAGAGTGTCTGAAGGAGGATTTTTAAGAGGCACAAAAAAACCCCAGAATCTTTCATTTCTATACTGTAATAAAGTGAGAAAATGATGTTGAATGTCATTCTGCCAGAGCAGTGTGTGTGACAAGGTTGGGTTTCAACATACACACACACACACACACACACACACACGTCCATGCAGTAAGTCATGCAGCCATGCAGCTGGTGAGCAGTGCAGCTCAGCGCTCACGACTCGTCCCTACATCGTGGTGAGTGACCACAAAACACAAACTCACTATTCTATTCATTTTTTTACACAATAATAATAATAATCATGTTTTCTTCAGTCTGATACATTTAATTTTGTTTCTATTTTTATTTCTATTTTGTTTCTTATCTTCATTGTGAAATGGAGCTAGTTTGGACCTGCTCTGTTCATGAACTCTGCACTCTGAACATGACGTTATTAATGTCAGCAGCTTTGAGTAAAGTTTGCATCTTGATTAGCACCTTCTAGTGGAGTGGGAATGATTAGCAGCTCAGTGGCATCATGCAAGCAGAGAGAGAGAGAGAAAGAGAGAGACAGAGAGAGAGCGAGAGAGAGAGAGAGAGAGAGAGAGAGAGAGAGAGAGAGAGAGAGAGAGAGAGAGAGAGAGAGAGAGAGAGAGAGTGAGAGAGAGAGACAGAGAGAGAGAGAGAGAAAGAGAGACAGAGAGAGAGAGAGAGAGAGAGAGACAGAGAGCGTGAGAGACAGAGAGAGAGACAGACAGACAGACAGTCAGAGAGAGAGACAGAGAGAGAGAGAGAGACAGGGCGAGAGAGACAAGGAAAGAGACAGAGAGAGAGAGAGAGAGAGAGAGAGAGAGAGACAGAGAGAGAGACAGAGAGAGAGAGAGATAGAGAGACAAGGAGAGAGACAGAGAGAGAGAGAGAGAGAGAGAGAGAGAGAGAGTGACAAGGAGAGAGAGAGAGACAGAGAGACAGAGAGAGAGAGAGTACCTGATAACTATCCATATCGTCATCCTCCTCCCTCTGCCACAAGAGAACACACACTCTGTCACACACACACTTCTAATCTACACAATAAACATTTACCATCCGACCTCTCTCTCTTTTACACACACACACACACACACACACACACACACACACACACACACACACACACCTGGTAGCTGTCGAGGGCTCTCTGGAGTTTAGCGGATCGAGCAGACACACAGCCAATAGAGACAGACAGAAGAGCTTCCACTAACAGCGGCAACGTCCCAGAGTGCTGCACCGGCTTCACACACACCTGCAGCCTACGGGAGTGACCCTGTACACACACACACACACACACACACACA
>NC_083484.1:16489077-16511577 GCF_030014155.1 Tachysurus vachellii | reverse complement strand
GCTACAGTAATGTTGGGGGTGGGTTCTGGGTGACTACAGTAATATTGGGGTGTGTGGATCTCAGGCTCGACTAATAAAAGCAGCATTGGGAGCAAGAACTTTTGTCTGGTTGTAGTGGCACTGGGGGGATGTTCATGGCAATATGTTTGGTCACAGTGATATTTGAGTGCAGAAGCTGTGATCTGGCTGGATAAAGCTGCCCTGGGGGCAGGAACTGTGGGCTTACTGGTTACAGTGGACCTAGGAGACCATGATGGAGACACAATGGTTATAGTGACACTAAGGGCAGGAACCACAGTTTGATTAGAGGCATTAAAGAAGGTCACAGAGAACTGTGATCTGATGAATAAGGTGGGCACAAAGATACCAGCACAGCTAACAGCTGAATTGTTACCCACAGGTAAACCTTTATATATATACATACACACCCCCCGCCCCCACCAACGTCTTCAGGAATCTGATCAGAGACAGCGCAGGAACTCTGAAAGCCGTGTGAAATCCCTCTGAGCCTCTGATAGCTGGTGACGGGACGAGGAGAAAACGACACGCTTCGCTGGTGCAGAGCCGTACGAGATGAAAGTGAGCTTTCACTAATCACTCTGCCCTCTGAGCACTGCAGTGAGGCATGATGGGATAAGAGAGAGAGGAGGGATACGGGGTGGGGAGGAGACACCTGTCAGCCTGCTCTGATCATTATAAAGCTGGAAAACCCCTGAACACAGACACGTCACCACCGGCCAAATACCCTCCTGTCTGTCTGCCTGCCTCAGGTGCTTGTCTCTCACACACAGAGACACACTCTTTTCTCTTCTCTCTCTCTCACACACACACACACACACACACACACATTTCTAATCTGACTGACCATGTCACCACGTGGAAAGTTTTGAAACCGGAGAGCGAGCGTCACACTGCTGCACACGCTCAGTGAATGGGAATGAACCTCCCCCTTCACGCCCTCAAGGCACGTTCACTCTTCACTTAAACACCGTTTGTTTACTCTGACTTTACCGTGAGAAACAAGAGACACACACAGACCTCAAGATCACGCAAAAAAAAAAATAGCAAAACAATAGACTCCAAGGTGTACACAGTGCGCTCGAGGCTAGTCGGCGTGATATTAATCCCTAGCTTACACGTATCTAACTGGAACAGAGGGCAAAAATACCGACACCATCCTGTCCGAGGAAGACTAACACACATGCCTGCAGGACACATGCTATATTATAACTAACTTTTTACTCTAATTCTCTGAAGGTTTTTAAGATGTGGGTAAAGCATGTGTGCGTATATATATAATATAATATATACTCTCTCACTCATTCACTCATCTTCTACCGCTTATCCGAACTACCTCGGGTCACGGGGAGCCTGTGCCTATCTCAGGCGTCATCGGGCATCAAAGCAGGATACACCCTGGATGGAGTGCCAACCCATCACAGGGCACACACACACACACACTCATTCACTCACGCAATCACACACTACGGACAATTTTCCAGAGATGCCAATCAACCTACCATGCATGACTTTGGACCGGGGGAGGAAACCGGAGTACCCGGAGGAAACCCCCGAGGCACGGGGAGAACATGCAAACTCCACACACACAAGGCGGAGGTGGGAATCGAACCCCGACCCTGGAGGTGTGAGGAGAACGTGCTAACTACTAAGCCACCATGACCCCAGAATATTAACATGATATTTTATATGTCCACAATAAAAATAGTGCACATGTGGAATCCCACAAAACACACAGGTGATCAGAAGCTGCTGTAAATCTACATTAACAAAGAAAAAACAATGCCGTCTCCTCACTGTTAATCACTGGCAAGTGGCCACATCGGATATAAACACACACACACACACACACACACACAGACACACACACACCGGGTTCATAGGAACAGGTGTCCTGAGAACTCGAGTGATTAGACAAAACACTGACAGTGAAACTACCACATAAAGATTAATGTTTTGACTGAAAGTAAATATATAAACGATTCCCTGGACCTCGTCTCGTCCAGCGTTTCATTTCCCTGCACTCGGTTCCTTACAGAAATAGGTTCTGATTTAGAGTTAAAACACATAGACGAGCTCACGTGTTCGCATCCTGATGACGCTACGGCCATCTGTAGAATACGAGAATATAACACAGCTTTCTGGGTGGGAGGGGCTTACTCAGTCTCCCCAGCCAATCACAGACGGTTGTAATGTTGAGTTCAATGACTTGTGTCACAGCTGCTCAAAAACACTGCCAGTCAAATATTTATTAAAACACACAAAAAAATGTGAGTGAGTGTATGTGTGTGAGTGTGTGAGAGTGCATGTGTGTGTGTGTGGGAGTATATATGTGTGTGTGAGTGTATATTAGTGTGTGTGTGAGTTTATGTGTGTGTGTATGTGAGTGTGTGTGTGTGTGTGAGTGTGCATGTGTGTGTGTGGGAGTATATGTGTGTGTGTGAGTGTATATTAGTGTGTGTGTGAGTTTATGTGTGTGTGTATGTGAGTGTGTGTGTGTGTGTGAGTGTGCATGTGTGTGTGTGGGAGTATATGTGTGTGTGTGAGTGTATATTAGTGTGTGTGTGAGTTTATGTGTGTGTGTATGTGAGTGTGTGTGTGTGTGTGAGTGTGTGAGAGTGCATGTGTGTGTGTGTGGGAGTATATGTGTGTGTGTGAGTGTATATTAGTGTGTGTGTGAGTTTATGTGTGTGTGTATGTGAGTGTGTGTGTGTGTGTGAGTGTGTGAGAGTGCATGTGTGTGTGGGAGTATATGTGTGTGTGTGAGTGTATATTAGTGTGTGTGTGAGTTTATGTGTGTGTGTATGTGAGTGTGTGTGTGTGTGTGAGTGCATGTGTATGTGTGTGTGTGTGTGTGAGAGTGCATGTGTGTGTGTGGGAGTATATGTGTGTGTGTGAGTGTATATTAGTGTGTGTGTGAGTTTATGTGTGTGTGTATGTGAGTGTGTGTGTGTGTGAGTGCATGTGTGTGTGTGTGTGTGTGTGTGTGAGAGTGCATGTATGTGTGTGAGTGTATGTGAGTGTGAGTATATGTGTGTGTGTGGGAGTATATGTGTGTGTGAGTGTATATTAGTGTGTGTGTGAGTTTATGTGTGTGTGTATGTGAGTGTGTGTGTGTGTGTGTGAGTGTGTGAGAGTGCAGGTGTGTGTGTGGGAGTATATGTGTGTGTGAGTGTATATTAGTGTGTGTGTGAGTTTATGTGTGTGTGTATGTGAGTGTGTGTGAGTTCATGTGTGTGTGTGTGTGTGTGTGTGTGTGTGTGAGAGTGCATGTATGTGTGGGAGTGTATGTGAGTGTGAGTGTATGTGTGTGTGTGTGAGAGTGCATGTGTGTGTGTGGGAGTATATGTGTGTGTGTGAGTGTATATTAGTGTGTGTGTGAGTTTATGTGTGTGTGTATGTGAGTGTATGTGTGTGTGTGTGAGAGTGCATGTATGTGTGGGAGTGTATGTGAGTGTGTGTGTGTGTGTGAGAGTATATTAGTGTGTGTGTGAGTTTATGTGTGTGTGTATGTGAGTGTATGTGTGTGTGTGTGAGAGTGCATGTACGTGTGGGAGTGTATGTGAGTGTGTGTGTGTGTGTGTGTGTGTGTGTGTGTGAGAGTATGTGTGTGTGCTTCACACTTGACTGCTGTCCAATTAGTCATGATCTAGTGCTTATTTCCAGATGAGGCTATTCCACACCATCAGCTCTCTGTTTTCCAAAGGAGCGAGGGATTTTCAGAATATCAGTGTGTGTGTGTGTGTGTGTGTGTGTGTGGGTGTGTGTGGGTGTGACATAACAGTAGTTTAACAAGCGTGTAAATTCCTTGTAGTGACTCATGAAGTACAGTTTGAAGCCTCTCTCTTTACATCAGACAGTGAAATGGAGTGATGATGATGATGATGATGATGATGATGATGATGATGATGATAATAATAATGATGATGATGATGATGATGATGATGATGCTACCACCACCATGTTTCACTGTAGGCTGCACGTTTCTGTCATCATCTTCTCGGTGTATTTCAGCTCTGACTGCCCACCTGAGCACTTTGGTGACAGTGAGGCTGATGAACAGAGTTTACACACGAACACAACACTCCATAAAGCTCTCTTTAATACCGAGTGTAATAAGGATAAAGAATCAGACTTTATTACCCTCAGCTACATCGTGACCTGCTTCACCTACATTAGTTAGAGTTAATAACACAGTAAGTACAGAACCCACATCACTCCTACACTGGGATGTGTTTCCTCCACCAACATCTACGTCTTTTTATAACCAATAAAAACCTCACGCATAAATTTGGGTCTATTTCAAGATTGTTCAGTGTAGTGCAGTTCCCTCACACACACACACACACACACACACACACGCCCTCACACACACACACACACACACGCCCTCACAGACACACACGCCCTCACACACACACGCCCTCACAGACACACACGCCCTCACAGACACACATGCCCTCACACACACACGCCCTCACACACACACACGCCCTCGCAGTCACACACGCCCTCGCACACACACACGCCCTCGCACGCACACACGCCCTCGCACACGCACACGCCCTCGCAACACACACACACGCCCTCGCACACACACACGCCCTCGCACACACACACGCCCTCACAGACACACACGCCCTCGCACACACACGCCCTCGCACACACACGCGCCCTCGCACACACACGCGCCCTCGCACACACACGCGCCCTCGCACACGCCCTCGCACACACACACACGCCCTCACACACACACGCCCTCGCAGTCACACACGCCCTCACACACGCACGCGCCCTTGCACACACACACGCCCTCGCACACACACGCCCTCACACACACACGCCCTCGCACACACACACGCCCTCGCACACACACGCGCCCTCGCACACACACGCGCCCTCGCACACACATACACGCCCTCACACACACACGCCCTCACACACACACGCCCTCGCACACACACACGCCCTCGCAGTCACACACGCCCTCACACACACACGCCCTTGCACACACACACGCCCTCACACACGCCCTCACACACACGCCCTCACACACAGACACGCCCTCACACACACGCCCTCACACACACACGCCCTCACACACACATACCCTCACACACACACGCCCTCGCGCACACACACCCTCTCACACACACGCCCTCACACACACACACGCCCTTGCACACACACGCCCTCACACACACACACGCCCTCACAGACATACACGCCCTCACACACACACGCCCTCGCACACACACGCCCTCACACACACACACGCCCTTGCACACACACACGCCCTTGCACACACACACGCCCTTGCACACACACACGCCCTCACACACTCACCCTCACACACACACACACGCCCTCACACACACGCCCTCACACACACACACGCCCTCACACCCTCACACGCCCTCACACACACACGCCCTCGCGCACACACACGCCCTCACACACACACACACGCCCTCACACACACACACCCTCTCACACACACACACACACACGCCCTCACACACACACAGAGGTGATACCAGGCACACAGCCTGGCTCGAATTTAACACACTGCTAATAACTCCGATTGGGGCAAACGCAGAAATGCGGCGTGATGCACATCAGCTCAGTGGAACTTCACCCTCACTGCACTGTAAATAATCACTGCACTGTTTACATCAAAACATTACTCAGCAATTCCTTTAGTTTTCTACAGAAAACAAATTCTTGTTTTTACTGTTCATACAATTTAGCTACACGACAAACACACAGCCTGCAGTAGGATTGTGTTTCATGTCCAGCAGATTTTTTTTAGCAGATATAAAACATTACAGTAACTTAATACAGGACTGTAAAGTACTAACACTCGATTCTTCTGAATGTTCAGTTCTTATAAATTTACACCAACATCTAAATACTGACGTTTATAGATTTTTAGAAAGAAAATAAAATCCTGACACGACACCAAACTAATCCTGTTTTGCAAACATAATTTCTAGAAATGTATCAGTAACTTTACGTCTTGTGCGAATCCTTTGTTTGTTTGTTTGTTTGTTTGTTTGTTTACTTAACTTTTTTTAGGCTCAGTATTTCACATCAGGACAGATTTTCTACACAATTTAAAGATTTAAAACATGACAATTGTGCAGTTTATTACTGTTAATAATTCCTGTTCTGCAGATGAATGAATAAATAAATCTCTTCACTCTTCTCCTTTTTTTTTTTTTTTTTTACAACTAAAGAGTTAGATATAAATCTATCTGCTGTTCTCCCAGCAGTTCGTGTCCATGAGTGTGATGTGTTTTAGATTAGACTCTGATTTACAGTCTGATCTCTACCTGCTGTTCTCTCCCTTGGTGTTAGAAGGTGGAGGGTGAAGGATGGTCTGATTCTCCTCCATGTCCAACACACACTTGGTGCTCAGCTCGATCTCTGCAAACACACAACACACTTTAAACACAAAGTTCTCTCAGTAACACACACACACTTTATAACCGACTACAGAATGTTAAAGATGATAAAAAGTCACAGCAGTGAAATCGTCCCTGCGCCATGACTCCATATGATGCAGCATTAACTCCGTTTAGGAGCAAATTTAAAGGCTTTTCTTTTCGTCTCTGAGGCAGAAACAGGGTATAAAATGTGTCTGTGTTCCTGGACTCACCCCTGCGGTTCATGGGCCGGACTCTGACAGCGACTTTTACCTTCGTATCCGACATTTTAATGCACTTTTGTGTGCCTCAGTGACCCTGTACACAACTAGCCCTAACGTGAAGATGAAGAATAACGCAAAGAAAAGTCTCCACGGAGTCTCCGGGAGCACAAAAACAACGTCTGAAGACAAAAAAAACTGTTAAAAACCCTTTTAAAACCATCCCCAACATTACAACATTACAACTCATCAAAACTCCAACATAATTGCTCCGTTTTCTTCAGCCTAGCTATCTGGCTAGGAAGACCCGCTGATGGGCTGCGTCCCAAACGCCTCCCTGACGCCCTCTGGAGATCCCCTAAGTAGGGAGTGATACAATCACAATCGCGCTAAACGTAGTACACTTAAGCGTCCGATACCGAGCCGTTTGGGATACGGCCTCACAATCCAGCCTCGGTCAGCAGCATCCCGACCGCCATCTTCCGCTCTGAAGCGGATCGGGAGTGGGACATAAATCTCTGCAGTGACTCCTGACTGCTTTATTACGTTCTACACAAACACCAGGAATGTTTAAAACGTTATAAAGCCTTCACACAGGACACATAGACACACGGGACGTCCTGGTTAGAGCAGGAAAAATCAGACTGGGCGAAAACTCGGGACTCGTCCCAAACGGCGAGTCCCACTGGACACGTAGGGCACTGCGTAGGGTGTTTACAAAGGATTTTACACGTTATACTAGTGCACCAAGACAGGGAGGAGGAAGGGATTTGGGATACGGCCCGGATTTAGAGAGATTCAGCGGGAATTTTTAACTCTTAAGCTGATTTAAAACAATTAAAACAAATTAAGTACAAATAAATAATAAGAATGATAATAATAATAATAATAATAATAACAACAATAATACAAATAATGATAATAATAATAAAATAGATAATAATAATAATAATAATAATAACAACAATAATACTAATAATGATAATAATAATAATAATAATAATAATAATAATAATACTTATTATTATAATAATAATAAAATTGATAATAATAATAAAGATAATAATAATAATAATAATAATAATAATAATAATAATAGTGATACTAATACTACCAATACTACTTATAATAATAATATTTAGCAGATGTAAAAGTAGCAGTAATAATGTCCAACTCCTGTGAATCACATTGTTTAACATTATAATTCTGTAATATAATGTTTTTATATACAAAACTCTATTTACACTAAAACTCTCTACTTAACTTTTAGTTTCTTGTGATAATGACACAGTATCTGTGGTAAAAATCAACTGAACATCATCTTAGAATGAAGATTTAATCCTGCTGAGGGTGTATAAACTTTTGCACTGAACTGTAGATTATTTGCATTTTTCTGGTTAGTTTGTGGAAACATGCAGAAGATCCTGGGAGTGTGAGTCTATTAGATAGGCAGTGAAGTGTGTGTGTGTGTGTGTGTTTACATTTGCTGTACACCTGTGTGAAAATAAATCAATAAAAATAAATGAACGCAAACAACAAATCTTTTAATCATTTTCAACATTACTTAAGTTCCAGTTTTTTTTAATATTTTCAGTAAATTGTTTTCTTTTTAAGGGATTTTATGTGAGATGACCAACATTTCTGTGTATACACAACATTTTGACATCATAATTTGTTATCGCTGTACAAGTCCTCAAAGTTACTCGTGAACGTCTTCACGGTGTGATCTCCGGCATCCAGGACGATCAGCGTGTCCTCGTCGGTCGCCACTAATCCCACCGGACGCACCAGTCCCTCTCTCACCAGTGGAATTAACTCTGGAGCTTTCTGGACATCTCCTAGACTCCACACGAGTCCCTGGTTCACATCAGCTACGATTAAACCTCCATGTCTATTGAAGGTTATGGCCGAGATGCTCAGCTTCAGAGGGTGAAAACTGAGAGTGTCCATTTGCTTGAGGAGGATGAAATCACTGTTGAAGACCTTCAACCGTGTCAGTGTAGCATCGTCCCCTGAACTTTCTCGAATCTGGAGATGTTCCACCACCGCGATGCGTCCGGACGCTCTACAGCAAGCAACGGCTCGTGGAGTCTTCAGATCTTTCACCATCGCCTTCTTTACCGAAACCACGCCATGTCTGAAGTCCATGATGATCTGCCAAAGTGTTCCGGTTTCAGCGTCCGTCACTAAGATGGTACCTGAGATGTCCACGTCAACACCCCAAGGAAGCTGAAACTCTGGGATGGTGGTCACTGGATTTCCTGTCGATGAAAACACCTTGACTGAGCGATCTCCTGCATCTGTGACAACAACATGGCCGTCCGGTGTAACAGCAAGATCTAAAGGATGGCAGATTTCGAAGCTGTTGTGTCCGTAGCGCCCAAAACTGCACAAGAACTGACCACGACTCCCGAACCCGGTCACTCTCTGGTGTCCTCCATGCGCCACCAGAACATCCTGTGATGCTCCAAACACGACTACACCGGTTGGGTTGATGAGCGGACCCCATCCTCCGTAGGCACTGTCTAGACGCATGACCCCTGACCCCAGATCTTTCTCACAGTCTTTGTTTTTTTTTTGAGGAAAATACAAACCGATCATTTCCTGAAGGTCGACGAGAACCTGGCATTCATAGGTGTCACCTTGACCGCATTGCTTCCTGCAGAAAGGGCACTCGAGATGGCGAGACACGGCATGAGACAGGCTGCAGACGCACCCCAGACAGATCACATGACCACAGGGGAGGTTGCGTGGCCTTCGAGTTCTGGGTTCGGATGAAAATGTTTCGAAACACACTTTACACTCGAGCAGATCAGTGTGGATCTCATCCAGGATCTCCTCAGCTCTTCTGGTGGGAGTCATGATGGCCTCAGAAATCCTGCTCTTCTCCTCAGAGCTCTATCACTTCCTGGGGAGAGAGAGAGAGAGAGAGAGAGAGAGAGAGAGAGAGAGAGAGAGAGAGAGAGGAGAACAAGGAGAGATTTACAGAGGCTCCATGTTTCCCAGCAGGCCTCTGGGTCATGTGACTCAGGCAGCACGATGTGTGTTTTGTTGCCCCCTGGTGAAGTGTGGGGTAACAACAACGAGCTACATATTAATATTCATCATTAAAAATGATGGTTAACCTTTATTTAATGATATAAATGTTTAAGTTAAGCTGTTTGTATTTAGTTTAATGGTGTAGCTGCACTGCTGTCAGAGCTTCACACCAATCCACAGTGTAAATGTGGATAAGCTTTTGGTTAGAATTGTGATTATATGCATCATGAATCGGATGTGAGTTAACGCTGTATTTTCTGAGTGATTATAAATTTAGCTCGACACCCGACTCCTTCATGAACACGTTTATTTTCAGCCCTGTGGGAGACACGTGCAAACCCGCGTCACGTGACACCCGCCCTGGCCACGTGATCCGCTGTCACGGCTGCCAACGATTCAGAGGTTTCAATCAAATTCAAATTCAAATTTATTTCTCACTTACACACAGACGACACGCAGTGAAATGCTTTAAGTTTCCGCATATCCCAGGTTATTATGAGCCCTGGGGTCAGAGCGCAGGGTCAGCTGGCGCCCCTAACGCAGGTGAGGTTAAGGTCCTTGCTCGAGGACCCAACGGTGATGTCTCAGCAGCTTGTGGGCTTGAACCCCCGACCTTCTGATCAGTAACCCGAAGCGGTTTCGTGTCATTAATATTTTCTCCCCTGTGATTTTTCTACCATGGTTCATATGTGTTTGTATCGTTTCCCCAAAAACTCAGTTTATTTTCAGGTGTAATTAATTTTTCACATCCAGGTGTGAACGTACAGACACACGACACTCGACCACAGGTTGAAGTTGTTTTAATGAGAAACGCAGTGACTCTATAAATAATCACATACAGATCTACATCGTCACACACAGCTGTGGAAATCCGGTAGAAACACTGAAAAGTTATTAGGAAGTTATTAGGAATATAGAAGTGTGCAGGAGCTCGTGCACAAAGTGTGTAGAACTTTCTTTATTCACCATTTCCGCTCCGTCAAAGTGGGATCGTGCCCGAGAGGCCCGGCGACGACGCTGAAGGATGGAGGATAAACGTGTAGAAAAGTGCATTTTGATCTGAAATCGTGGTTAACGAGCCAAAAAAAAACAAACAAACAAAAAAACTCTTTATAGAGTATCGCTATTTCGTTATAATTAGAAGGCAGATAAGATTGCACAAAATTATTTCAGTCATAGTTCCACAAAAGAACAATCAACAGTATAGTAAATATCATAAACTTCAACTGGCTTAGAAATTAAAGGACAAGGAGTTGTTTGGCGTTTGTCGAAGGAGTCGACTCTTACTGGCAAACCGAATCGAATACGATTCACTAGATGGAAATCAATCCATCCGTTTGTGTGTTCTCTGATAATCCGGTTAAAAAATACAGTAATATTATTTTAAATTGGCAAAATCTGAAGGCAAGATCACGTGTATTATTAAACTCTACTAAGGCAGTGTGTACTAATAATATCATGAACTGGTCTAAACGAATCCCATAATGATACGGAGTTTTAACATCAGCACATTCCTAACTGTGTAAACAACATTGAACAAAATACAAGTGTGTGTGTGTGTGTGTGTGTGTGAAATATATACACACACAAATATATTCTGAAATATTATAAATAGAAATTACTTTTTGTTGTTAATAGAATGGTCTGAACGAACACGCAGGGTAGCCGCGATGATTTAAAGTGTTCATGATGTCAGTGTATGGTGTGTTAATTTACAGTATATTATTGTGTAACGGTGTGTGTTTGGTGTTGTGTGTAAACTCATGACAGACTCGGACCACAGCGGGATTGTCGTCGGGGACGTCGGGTGGGAAAATAACATCAAATAACCTAATCTAAAACACTCTGAAACTCAACACATCATTAACACCTGATTATTAGGCTAAACATCAGATATCTCACACACACACACACACACACACACACACACACACAGGCACATCTGCATGTTAGAGGTTTCAAGAATGAACAGAAAAGTGGATACTCTTGTCGATGGTTAGGAGGTAACAGATACGAGTTAGCAGCGATCCTCATCATCCTCATCCTCATCGAAATTAAAGTAGGACTGAAATGGCCTGATCAGTCAGTGCTCTTCTCTAGGTGTGTGCCGATAATCAGTCTTATGATACGATCCACAATGTGTGTGTCAGGTGTGTGAGGACGGAATTGTTGTACTGAACCAATCTGATGCCGACGTATTTTTACAGTAACGCATCAGTGACGAACGTACACAAGTAGCTGCAAGCTCAGTAACTCAGTAACAGAAATGATTCAGGACACACTGCAACTTCCTGTCATCTATAAATTAATGCCAATCTTTACCTACATGGAATGTTATGAGGCTGGACATTCCCATATTCCCATTTTCCTGGAATGTAGGATGTGAATATTAATTATAATAATCAGATTAGTTTTAGAGTTAATTATGTTTTAATGTGTATTAAAGGAAACGTTTGTGGTGAAAGAGCCCTGTATGTCGTGACTGTCATAAACTGTGATTAATTTGTTATTGATGGTGATTGTGTGGTAACGTGAATATATCGGCACACACCAGTTGGCATCGCTGACACGAGATACACAGACACAATACTGAAATGGGAAAAAATATCTAAGAGTTTTTCAGTCAACATGAACCTCAGTGTTGTTTTTCACCTCGTTACACCGGTAGCGCCACCTGGTGGCTCAACACTGACCAAATCCTGGAGCAAAGACAAAGCCGTCTGGTCCCGATTTTCCCTCCAACGTTTACAGCGCTGTTTGTACAAAACTTTGACTTTCTCTCCTTCCTCGGTTCCTTCAGGATTGAATTTGCGGAGTCTATTTCTCCACTCCGTTGACAGGTTTGTTGTTTCCAGAACCTTTCCCTCTCCTCCTGGTGGTGGGACGTGTCACAGAGTCCGACTCTAATAATCAGATTCAGAACAAATTCAGTACGCGCCATAGTAAAGTGCTTATTTCTGCAGCATCAAGCAACAGATATATTGTATATTAATCAGTGAGTGAATCAGTCAGTGAGTCAAATGTCAGTGAGTGAATCAGTTAAGGAGTCAGTGACTGAATGAGCTTTTCTCTCTTACCTTTGACAGACACATTGTCTCCGGTCTCAGTGTAAATGCTGTCCTCACACTCTGACAAACTCTGTAAGAGAAGCCGTGTAAAACACCTCACACAGCAGATACACTTTGTATCGGTGGCTCCAAACGATCATCTATATAAACAGTAGTGAACCACAGGAATGCTGTGGAATCAGACTGACCTTCTCTCTGGGCCCGTAAGTCTCAGCGTACCACACCATCACGTACAGGCACAGGAACGTGATGAAGGCCTGCACATGTGGAACATGTGTGTGTGTTGTGTAGACGTGAAAATCACAGGCAAATATTATTATAGAGACGAAAAATAAAATGTTCTCTCACCACACACAGGAGCCACAGAACGACGTAGAGGATCTGCGTCTTGGAGAACAAGTCCTGTCCAAATTTAACACACGCTAAAGCCTCGAGGAAAGCGATGGCTCTGAAAGGAGGAGAAACAAAACAATTCATACTTAAAAAAATAATAATAACATTGAAAAGAAAAAATGTCAGGGAGTCGTTCATTCGGAGAGTCAGTCAGTGAGTCAGTCTGGCAGTGAATCATGTAGTCAGTCAGTGAATCAGTCTGTCAGTGAATCATGTAGTCAGTCAGAGAATCATGTAGTCAGTGAATCATGTAGTCAGTCAGAGAATCATGTAGTCAGAGAATCATGTAGTCAGTCAGAGAATCATGTAGTCAGATAGTGAATCATGTACTCAGACAGTGAATCACATGGTCAGTGAATCAGTCGGTCAGTCAGTGAATCAGTCTGTCAGTGAATCATGTAGTCAGTCAGTGAATCAGTCGGTCAGAGAATCAGTCGGTCAGTGAATCATGTAGTCAGTCAGAGAATCATGTAGTCAGTGAATCATGTAGTCAGTCAGAGAATCATGTAGTCAGACAGTGAATCATGTAGTCAGTCAGAGAATCATGTAGTCAGACAGTGAATCATGTAGTCAGACAGTGAATCACATGGTCAGCGAATCAGTCGGTCAGTCAGTGAATCAGTCTGTCAGTGAATCATGTAGTCAGTCAGTGAATCAGTCGGTCAGAGAATCAGTCGGTCAGTGAATCATGTAGTCAGTCAGAGAATCATGTAGTCAGTGAATCATGTAGTCAGTCAGAGAATCATGTAGTCAGACAGTGAATCATGTAGTCAGTCAGAGAATCATGTAGTCAGACAGTGAATCATGTACTCAGACAGTGAATCACATGGTCAGTGAATCAGTCGGTCAGTCAGAGAATCATGTAGTCAGTGAATCATGTAGTCAGTCAGAGAATCATGTAGTCAGACAGTGAATCATGTAGTCAGTCAGAGAATCATGTAGTCAGACAGTGAATCATGTACTCAGACAGTGAATCACGTGGTCAGTGAATCAGTCGGTCAGTGAATCATGTAGTCAGTCAGAGAATCAGTCTGTCAGTGAATCATGTAGTCAGTCAGAGAATCAGTCTGTCAGTGAATCATGTAGTCAGTCAGAGAATCAGTCAGTGAATCATGTAGTCAGACAGAGAAACATGTAGTCAGACAGTGAATCATGTAGTCAGTGAATCAGTCGGTCAGTGAATCATGTAGTCAGTCAGAGAATCAGTCTGTCAGTGAATCATGTAGTCAGTCAGATAATCAGTCAGTGAATCATGTAGTCAGTGAATCATGTAGTCAGACAGAGAAACATGTAGTCAGACAGAGAATCATGTAGTCAGACAGAGAATCATGTAGTCAGACAGAGAATCAGTCTATCAGTGAATCATGTAGTCAGTCAGTAAATCAGTCTGTCAGTGAATCATGTAGTCAGACAGTGAATCAGTCTGTCAGTGAATCATGTAGTCAGACAGTGAATCATGTAGTCAGTCAGTAAATCAGTCTGTCAGTGAATCATGTAGTCAAACAGTGAATCAGTCTGTCAGTGAGTCTTTCAGTCAGTGAGTTTGTGTGTAAAACAGCTGACTGGTTTACTCTGTGTTTCAGTAAAGACACTGCATGGTGGCACAGAACCCAGGTATGTAACCTACATGAGAATTACACGTTTAACTTTATAACTCAAGCATCAAACAAAGCATCAACACTCTTCATCATCAAGCTGCCTATATTTTACTAAACCCAAAATTAGGCCAAATAACGATTCATAAAACATCAAACGTGTGTGAAACTGAAATGTTTAGAAAGATCCAGGCTTGTGTGTCACCTGCTTGTTCCATGGGCACTAAACCACTAAGGCTACAGAAGCGGAGATCAACCTCCATCCGTTAACATCTACTACAGCTCACTGCTACACTCTGCACCTACCCCAACCACAAGCCACGTTAACTGGTAATCTAACATGCACACACACACACACACACACACACACACGCACGCACGCACGCACACGCACACACACACACACCTCACACCTTTCTTTTTATCCGTTTGCTATCAGTTGGAGGCCAAAAGGAAGGAAAACACGAAAACGTCAAAGACACAGAAACATGTAACTGATAAAGAGATGTAAAATATACAGTCTGTATATATATATGTGTGTGTGTGTGTGTGTGTGTGTGTGTGTGAGATCGACGCACCCAAACACCCAGCACTGCGTCCCGACTCTTTTACACTGTGTATCTGTGAGATAAGCATAATACTGCCTGGGAAACACAGAGAGAAGAAATGAAACATTCCACCAACGTTATTGAATAAGACACGTACAGGTAAACAACAGGAACAATAGAAAACAAGAATAAGAGTAAATAAAAAAAATAAAAAGATAATGAAAAAGAGAAAACAATAAATCATAATGTATAAATTTGTCATAAGACAAAGTTACATGTGAAGTAATTTTCTGAAACGTGTACTGATGGAAGGAGAAAAAACCACCAATGACTTGATGTATTAAACCTGGCGCTCACCTCACAGTGGGCGCGGTGATGATGCCGATGAAGAGGATGCGACCCCAGCTCAGGGCGTGGCATGCTGGGAAAACAAAGATGTGCTTCAGGAAGAAGGTGTTCAGCTCCGTCAACTAACAACAAGACAAAGGAGAAAAACACGGACTGTAAAATCACACACAGATCACACACACACACAGAGTGCGCACACACGCACACACACACACAGAGTGCACACACACAGTGCGCACACTCAAACAGACAGACACACATACACACACACAGACAGACAGACAGACAGACAGACACACACACACAGCACCTTACTACATGACACTACACCTGAATAAGATTCGTGGTCAATGAGCTGCAGAGGGGAAGAGGATCGGGAGGTGAATCTCTACAGCAGCTCACTTACATTAACAAGTGTGCCTCAGGGCTTTATTATTAACTAATCAGCCTCTCAGGAGAAAACACACACACACACACACACACACACACAAACACACACAGCTTGCTCTCTCCCAGAGAAGCTGTGTAATTACTAATAATGAACCCAGGAGAGGGCAGACAGTGAGACAGGAAGAGTGAGACAGCAGACATTACAATATAATCCAAACATACACCATTCTTTTGTGATTAATGAGATTGTGGCTGCGCTGTAGCCATAATACACACTACACCTTTAATTGTTACAGTGTGTGAGCTTGTTTAACGCTCCTGAGTCTCACCTGCCAGATGATCATAAACAGGTAAACTCCAGCTACTCTCTGGAAGGAGGATTTGGGGTCGAACCAGCGCACGTAGGTCCAACTGGCCGGAGTGAACTGCAGTACAGCGCGCTTGATCTTCCCTGTGGTGGTGTGGATGTGCCTACACAACACACACACACAACACACACACACAATATTATCCATGACCTTACTGTAAAGTGTCAGTACTTATATTTCACCACAGTGTTTCACAGAAGGTTTCAGAAGTGCCGTGTGATCGTACTTGATGCTGGCCCAGTGGTACGTGCGCATCTCCAGGAAGCGACACACGGTCATGCCGAGCCAGATCCCTCCGCCGTTACAGAGGAGGATGTCCAGGATCACCTGATCCCACCAGCACTCTGCAAAGTTGGGCAGGAGGTGCATGAAGAAGAGCTGCAGAAGATAAACACACATTTCACGTGTTTCACCACTGTTTTTAACACGTTTTATCGATTTCTCCTCATGTATCTGAACACATGTATCAGCACAAAGGTAAAAATGTGTAGCGTGGGCGGAGCTTTTAATCCAGTGTGTAGTCTGTTTTCCAGTGTATTGGCTGTGAATATAGTCACACTATAGCTAACGACACTATAAACAAAAGGAAATCCTTGTGGAAGAGCAGGATGTTATGGTTCACTTTTACTTCTGCTACATTTTTGAAAAGTAGTGCAAAGGATTTTTAGAAAAGCCTCTTTAAAGTGGACAATAAAATCCACTGTAAGAAATGTAGGTCAGAGAGAACAACATTACAGAAGATTTATTTCCGTTAAATTTAACCTGACAGATCAATGACGTGATGTGACATGAGATTAATAATTAATTTAAAGAATTTTATCAACTGATAAAGTGCTGCTAGGCTAGAAAAATAAAACGTGGTGCTTTTATGTTGGCCTTTACAAAGAAGAGTTCTTTGTCTCCAGATCACAACCAGAGGATCAATTTATCACAGCGCAATCCTTCGGGGCTCTAGGGGTCGTCGTACCTCAGTCAGCTCCCACGTGATGCTGATGGTCCAGCAGAGACCGTAGCTGCGGATCAGCAAGGCCTTCATGCCCCAACCCCAGAAATGGCTAAACGCGAAGATGTCAAAATGACTCAGGATTCGCTCCCATGTGATCACATGACAGTTCACAGCATACTCCTGATTAAAAAAATAAAGTGAGCCAGCCAGGAGAGAGAGAGAAGTGAGAAATGAGACAAAATACATGCAAAGAAATATTGTATACAAGTATCAGGATATCGGAATAAATGTCTCAGAATATTTGAACTTATATATCAACACATCCATCAGTGACACGTATACAATACCATGATGTCAGCCTCCCGCTTGGCGTAGCGGAGGTTTGGGTCCAGCCAGTACATGAGCCCCTTCACCTGCTCCCAGTTCAGGAAGATAATGAAGACCAGGAACAGGAAGTAGAGCACGCTTAAACCTGTCAGCCAATCAGAAGGCCAGCTTTAGTTTTTAGCCTTACAATGGAGCAAAATATCTACCTACAACTACATCTATAAATTCTGTGCCTCAGGATCATGTTGTAGATCTGTACAGACTGGCTAACATACAGTAACCTGATCATTTGTACACATACTACACACACAACAAAAAGTGTTAAAGTGAGCCAGCCAGGAGGGACTGAAAGCAAGGCTGCTTACCGAAGACTATTCGCCATATCGCGGGGTGTGGCCTTGTAAATGGTCCTGCGCAGGAGAAAAGCAGGCTTTAGATAAACCCAGTTAGAGCATGAACTACATATTTCTACAGTGGGAGGTTCGTACCGTTTGGGAAGGCAAGGACGCTAATGACTGAGAAAAATGAGACAATCACAATAAGTCCAACACGTACATTGCTGTCTTGATTCCCGTCGTCTCTGTAAATAAAAGACAAGACAATAAAACACCAAACAGCTCAGCAGAACCATACAGCACAGATATTACCAATTGAGTAATTGTTCATCATTGATCATTCATTGAACATGATTGTGTTCATCATTTTTAATAATTCTTATTCCAAACCAAAATGCTTTCCCTTGATAATTAAACATTTAGCTAGCAAGATATCCCCAAATTGCTAAAAGATGCTACAGGTGACCTTTCTGACACTTTATTTAAAAAGTTAGTATGAAGTTTAGAACACATCAAAATCTAACAGGTTTTAAGTATCAATCATCATTTCTATTTATTTTAGATAATTTAAACGCTGTTTCCAGTTGTTTATTACTCTATTCGTCTTCCATTAAATTAGTTGATGTGCAATGATAAATGTTAGCAAAATAATATATCTAATATTTGCATTGTGCCTCGTTTATTCCAGACAAATTCCTTACATTGTTATCATTGTGAGTCATGGCAATTGTGAAAACCCTGCGCAAAATAATAATAATAATATTAACTACAATAATAATAAAAATACTACCAACAAGAATGATAATAATGATTATAATAATAATAATAATACCAATAATAAATAATAGTAAACATAATTATTATCTCTGATGGAGTGTATATGTGTGTGTAAGAGAGAGAGAGTGTGTGTGTGTGTATGTGAGAGTGTGTATATGAGTGTATGTGTGTACAGTATATATGTGTGTGTGAATATATATATATATATATATATATATATATATATATATATATATATATATATATATATATATATATATATATGTGTGTGTGTGTGTGTGTGTGTGTGTATTGTTGTGAAGTGAACATTGGGACCAGCAGCTGTAACACACACACACACACATATATACACACACATATACATATATATATATGTATATGTGTGTGTATGTGTGTATATATATATATATATATATATATATGGGTGTGTATGTGTGTATATATATATATATATAAATGTGTGTGTATGTGTATATATATATATGGGTGTGTGTGTGTGTGTGTGTGTGTTACAGTTGCTGGTCCCAATGTTCACTTCACAACAACACGGAAGTAAAGCACAGGGTTCCCGGATGTATACTATTCCATAACACGCGCTATTGTGCGTCACAGATAAAGGTTTCCTGTATCCTGCGTGCGCGCGCACAGAACTCAAACAAACGGGTTATAAACAATAAATAACGGCCGCGTTTATAATAACAAGTAAAAACAAACTAAAAGGACGGAAGCCGACACTGTCCACTACATCAGCCATGTTGTGTCCCCTGAGCATCGTCCCTGTGCCCAGACTGACCTGGTAAAGGCGAAGTACATGAGGCTGAGCACGGTGCAGGTCAGCAGGGTTATAGTGTGCGGTTTGTAGAAGAAATCTATGGTGATGTCCTCCACCTGCTGCTCGTTAATCATACGGAAATGTGTGCGGTAACGGCCATCGTCCTTACTCAGGGTGCGGGAGCCCAACAGCGCCATTACACTCAAACCCCCTCACTCCTCTCTGTCAGAGCTCCGGCTCGGTCTCAAATCTCCTCACACAGGGCGCGAAGTGCACTAGACTGTAGTGTCGACTCTGTGTAATGTCGACTCGGTGTAGAGTCGACTCGGTGTAGTGTCGACTCGGTGTAGAGTCGACTCGGTGTAGTGTCGACTCGGAGTAGAGTCGACTCTGTGTAGTGTCGACTCGGTGTAGTGTCGACTCGGTGTAGAGTCGATTCTGTGTAGTGTCGACTCGGTGTAGTGTCGACTCGGTGTAGAGTCGATTCTGTGTAGTGTCGACTCTGTGTAATGTCGACTCGGTGTAGAGTCGATTCTGTGTGGTGTTGACTCGGTGTGGTGTCGACTCGGTGTGGTGTCGACTCGGTGTGGTGTCGACTCGGTGTAGAGTCGACTCTGTGTGGTGTCGACTGTGTGTGGTGTCGACTCGGTGTAGTGTCGACTCGGTGTAGAGTCGATTCTGTGTAGTGTCGACTCGGTGTAGTGTCGACTCGGTGTAGTGTCGACTCGGTGTAGTGTCGACTCGGTGTAGTGTCGACTCGGTGAAGTGTCGACTCTGTGTAGTGTCGACTCTGTAGTGTCGACTCGGTGTAGTGTCGACTCGGTGTAGTGTCGACTCTGTAGTGTTGACTCGGTGTAGTGTCGACACACACACACACACACACACACACACACAAAGCTGGGTTATGTTCAGCCTGTTTAATCAGGGAACATAATATAAAGTTAATATGGACATTCAGTTAGCGGTTTATAATAAAGTGTCATTTTAATTGTACTTGAGAGTTTTCTAAAGAATATCACAACACATCTGAGGAAAATAATCCCAAAAGCTTGGTAAATTTTTTCTGTCACATAACATTTAATCTTTTAAACAAACACAGACAGTTTAATGTCTACACACGTTACAAATATTAATCTAATAACCTGTTTATAACCTGTTTATAACCTGTTTATTATCACATGTTTATATACCTGACGTTGTCCACAAAACCTTTTACAAGTCCATTCGGTTAAAAGTCTTTACTATAGTATAATAGCTTACAGATTTTTAATAAGACACTGTACAAGTACAAAAGTTTAAGCGCCCACATTTCTTTATTATTACTAATTTATCTGGATGATGAATTTTATGCATTTGAAGTCATTTCTTTACAACGAGACTAAAATGTTTCCTCAAACTGTAAATCATGTAGAAATTCATTCACTTTTTCTTCTCCATCAATAAATTTTTAATTAGTTTCTGAGTATGTAGAGAATGTGTAGGGAATCAAAGGTCTTTCTTTCTTTCTTTCTTTCTTTCTTTCTTTCTTTCTTTCTTTCTTTCTTTCTTTCTTTCTATTTGCCGCAGCTATCCTTTCCTACCTTTCCTGTAACTGACCACAAACAAGCACAGCATGCACACACACGAACACACACACACAGACACACGCACACACACACACACACACACATGCACACAACACACACACACACACACATTCACATAGAGAGCTGCAGTTCTGCATACAGGCTGATGTAAGTGTTATTTTCATGAAGCAGTATGTTAAGGTCTATAAGAAGTGATCCAAATATAATGTGCAATAATTATTGCCCCCCCCTTCACACACACACACACGAACACACACACACGCACAAAAACACACACAGACACACGCACACACACACACACACACATTCACATAGAGAGCTGCAGTTCTGCATACAGGCTGATGTAAGTGTTATTTTCATGAAGCAGTATGTTAAGGTCTGCAAGAAGTGATCCAAATATAACGTGCAATAATTATTGCCCCCCCTTCACACACATACACACACACACACACGCACGCACACACGCACGCACGCACGCACGCACACACACACACACAAAAAAAAAAAACTCTGTCATGAAGTCAACGTGCAGTTTAATTCTCAAAGCCATACAAACATGAGCATGATAAAAAAGATAAAATCTAAAATGACATAAAGTTTATAAGGATATTTTAGTTCACACTTAAATTCAGATATACAATGTTTTACTTTAACCTGCAAACACAACGGCTTATTAACCAGCAGATCCTCAAAAAAACAAGAAAAAGTAAGTGGAATAGTTTATTATATAGTTTATTATATAGTTTATTATAACTAAACTCATCTGAGGTTAACAGTCACAAAACATTTGCCTTATGAAGTCCATCACAGCTCACATGTCCTGCTTCAGTGTGATCATGGGCTGAAGAGAGAAGCAGAACATAAGGATTTTCATCAATAATCGATGACAGTGTGTAAGAAGTCCACATATCCTGCTCACTTCATCACACTACAGCACTGGTGAACAATATTCTAAGCTTTTCTTAATTCTTTTACACCAAGCACTTTTTCAGTACACCAGAAAATCATGCTTTAATCTGAGGTTTGTCAGATTTTATCTGATTTTGCCGCAACGTTTTCCTTCAAGCATGCAATTATTTTCTGTTAAATAGGAAAATAAGACATTTAACTATACGTAAGTAGAATTATTATTTTTCTCTCGGGTAAATCTAGAACATTAAGATGTCCCTTTAAGTATAAAACCCAAGACAGAATTTTTTTTGAACACTTGGTAAAAAGTTAAGACAAGGAACAAACTACAAATTACTTTCTTCTTAATAAGGAACTTGTCAGGAGTTTAACATCTACATCTTTTACTTCTTATGTTCTTAGAAAAATATCGTTCTTTAGGGTTCTTTGGAT
>NC_083484.1:16479077-16481577 GCF_030014155.1 Tachysurus vachellii | reverse complement strand
CTCCTTGATGCTGTACAGAAACCCCAGACTCTTACAGGTTCACATCTCTGGGTTATTAATGTGTCATTTTGCCATTTATTACAAATTCTTTGTTTCTTTCTCAAACTCACAGTGTGTTTATTTTCCCCTGCAGTTCTGTTTTCACTCCAACATATTATGTCTGGTCATTTCTTCGATCGGAACAGTGCTGCTGTGTGTGGATTTAAGCAGCCAAAATGTTCTTGTCTTTTCGGTAATCAGACTCACACATTTCAACATTTGATGTTTGGAGAAAAACAAACACCTGAAATACAGCTGATTAGTTTGAATGTTGAACAATGTAGGTCCAAGGTACAAAGCTAATGTGGCTAAGTTACAGAAGTTGATGGCTACCAGTTTAGCATCATGCAGACTGCATCTTCTGGCTGATTTGGGATTGTTAGTTTACACAAGTTAATAATGGTTGTGTGTGTGTGTGTGTGTGTTTGTGTGTGTTCTGTGTTGTACGCAGGTGGAACTCCTGGTGCTGTTTGTGACTCTGTTCGACATACTGATCTCCATCGTCCTCATATTTCTGATTAATGCAGAGAAACGCCGGCAAAGGAAGAAATGACTCGGCTCGGATTCTAGTAACTGATCCGAGTCGAGTTAATGAAATAAATGTTTGCGTTAAAATATTCCTACGTGAGAACCGGCTGTACAGAAGCTCGTGGAAAAAACCTCTCATGACTTTAAACGCTGTTACCAACTAAACAGCTTCAAAGTGTCGTCTGCATGCGAGTCGGCTCACCGACTCGACTCGTTTAGCTGAATTTCTAACTGAGATCCGATTCAAACATATGACGTGTTTTATGTTTTTCTTTTTCTACCTGTTGCTCCTGCAGTGCAAATAAAAAAAAACCCAATTTCAGTGGATTTATCATTTCAACATTTTATTGAGACGTTTGTTAGTGCAAAGTAAGAGCTTGAACCTGTTCAGGGTCACCGTGATGTTTAATAACCGTAACAAATCTGTTGGAACACAGCACGAGTTCCTGTCAGGGTCAAATGTAAAAATGTCTGATGACTTTCACTAAGTCAAGATTTAGTACAAAAAAGGAGAAATTCTAAAGGACAAAATTACAAGGAGTTGTTTGTTAGCTGAAAGAGTCATCTAATGTCAGTGAACTGGTTTACTGACTCACTCCTGACTCAAATGATTTACTGACTCACTCCTGACTCAAATGATTTACTGACTCACTCCTGACTCAAATGATTTACTGACTCACTCCTGACTCAAATGATTTACTGACTCTCTCCTGACGCTGATTATATTCCTACAGCAGCGTGTACCCGAGCGTCTGTTCCTTCACAGCATCGGGACACTGATTACAAATTGATTTTAATTTACTTGGTAATAAACTAACTTTCCTCTCTCACATTACAACAGCTTTAAAAATAAAAAGTCTGCTCCATGTTGTTTTCACACCATGTTGAAACTTCTGCTTTGTAGTTTCCTGCTCTAACTGGAACTCTGATCCTCATACATCCTCAGTTACTCAGTGACTAAAAAAGAATTCTTACCACATTTATTACCATCTTGAACAAAAAGATTTGAGCTTTGAATCAATCAAGATTTGAACGCCTGAATCCCAGTGTCACAGTTTTACAGTATAATTAAACAGAATTGCTAAAATGTTCTTTAAAACTGTACTTTTAATATTTTATCAGTCACACAGATCCGTTACTGCTTCCTTTCATATTACAACCTATTTTTTTTTTTAATATATATAGACTACTGAATATATTTACTGTTAATAAACATTACTTTAATATATCCATTAAATCGTATTCATTTAACATACAGAAACTTTGTCCTGTCTGTTTATATTTTAGTTTTTACACATGAATCACTCCTAGAGTTTCATTGTACTTGTTTTAAACTTCTGCTTTTCTATTTTTTTTTTTTTTGTTGTTGATGCAACTGTGTTCTTTCTGTGCTTGCAATCTGTGGTCCGTTGTGGTTGTGTGGAATACAGAAGTGTGAGTTGTGAAGTGACTGTGAGTTGTGTTGTTATTTCCAATGGCTTTTACAGACAAATTAAAAATAAATTTAAAGATGCGCGACTTCTTTGTTTTTAATCAGTTTATAAAAATGTAAAACGCAGACAGAAAGTAGGGACATTATTTTATTAGTAGGGCTCTACGAATAAACACGAGTAACGAAGAAACGCTTCTGTACAGAACATGCTTACAAAAAAACAACAAAAAAACTAAACACAACCAAAACAACCAACACGATATTGTGCTTTTTCAGGACAGAAGTGAACTTGAGTTCATCGATGTGCTGGATGTGGAGTCTGTAGCGTACCAGCAGCGTGACAGCTTTAAACAGAGCTGAATAATTTGTTTTAAATGATGAAAAGTGTGAAATAAAGAATATATACAGCAGAGTTCAGTGTATAAACGACACACGCCGCCTCGCTCCTGCCCTGTGGATCGGACCGTAGTGCGGATCGGACCGTAGTGCGGATCAGACCGT
>NC_083484.1:16469077-16471577 GCF_030014155.1 Tachysurus vachellii | reverse complement strand
TGTTAATATAGGATCAGCTTTCCAGTGCTGGAGAGAACTGAAGGAGCAGGAAGTTGGTCACATATTCACAGATTGGAGTTTCCTGAGTCAATAACTCCTGAGCTAATGATTATCATCTCACCCTAATGTAGAACTTTGTAGACTTAATTGTTCATTGTCTTTAGCTCTCACAAGGCTTTACTACCATGATGTGTGTGTGTGTGTGTGTGTGTGTCTACGCTGGAGTTTTATAGCAAACACCAGGTGTTTCAGTTAAAATGGAGACAGAAGAAAAGGTTTTAAACACACACACACACACACACACACTTATTAAGATGTATTAATAATATCCAAACTAATAAACATTACCTATAATAGTAGTCAGTAAAACACACTCCCTCTAGGCCTCCTTTTTATAATTTCCTTTTTATTAGGAACCTTTACAATAATAAGTCACATTAATTAGTTCATTCATTCATTCATTCATTCATTCATCTTCTACCGCTTATCCGAACTACCTCGGGTCACGGGGAGCCTGTGCCTATCTCAGGCGTCATCGGGCATCAAGGCAGGATACACCCTGGACGGAGTGCCAACCCATCACAGGGCACACACACACACTCTCATTCACTCACACAATCACACACTACGGACAATTTTCCAGAGATGCCAATCAACCTACCATGCATGTCTTTGGACCGGGGAGGAAACCCCCGAGGCACGGGGAGATGGCACATGTAAACTCCACACACAAGGCGGAGGCAGGAATCGAACCCTGACCCTGGAGGTGTGAGGCCAACGTGCTAACCACTAAGCCACCGTGACCCCCCTCACATTAATTAGTGTTTTTGAGAAATAACATTAAAGAGCAGAAGGAAAATGGAGGTGTTGATTTTAAGAATGTGTGGATGTTCTGTCACACTGCCCTCATTGTGAACCTGAGATGATTTCTGTAACACCTCAGACGGGCGTCTCACCTTGAAGAAAGCGTTGCCGTGGCTGGTGAGCAGGGCGTCAGAGCGAGGCTTGTTTTTACTGTACAGTGCATACATTCCAAACTGGTCCTCCTGTCACACACACACACACACACATTTATTTTTTCTTATTTATTCTTTCTTTATTCTTCTTATTAATTCTTCACCTACACATTCCTGTGATGCCTTTTGTATTTCAAATATCCCAAAAAGAAGAAACAGCTTTGTGATGGTGGATGTTTTGCGGATGTTTGGTAAAGACTCACGTGTCTCAGGAAGCAGGTGCTGACTGAAAGTGGGGAATGAGCACACTGTTCCAGATCCTTCAGGAAGTACTGGCTGTGGAAGTCACACAGCTTCTCCAAGTTTCCGAAAATGATGCTGCGCTTTCCTCTGAGGTCCTGTGGTAGGTCTGGCCTCTCCATCTCTGGGAAGTAGTGCTCTATGATGTAGGTGAGAGAACGCACGTACTCCCTCTCTGTGAAGATCATCTCATCCATGATATGCTGGATTTTACTGCATGGAATAAAAATAAAAATGAAATGATTTCACTCATCCATTCATCTGTACAGAGTGTTCGAGTGTGTGTTTCCCACCTGCTCTGTCTCTTGTTCTCGACCTCTCCCTGTCGTCCCTGACTTATGGAGGGTGACGGGAGGCTCCTGGTCCGTGCCAGCACTGGACTCTTCAAGTGTGGCCTCTGCAGCTTCTTCTCCTCACACGTGTTGTTGCTGAGCTCCAGCCCTTTGATGTAGACCCCCAGGTATCCGTGGTGTCCCGAGAGCTCAGAGCTCACCGTCTTCTTCATCATTTTCTTCAGTGGAGGCCTGCGGTGCCTGGCTCCGGGCTCTGAGTGACAGGAATACGTCGAGTCGATGGTACAGTCGCTGTCCGTGTCATCCAGTGGCGATGGAGAGAGTTTATCTCTCTCGGGAGGGAAAAGAAAAGATCTAAAAGAAGAGTCGTTTTTAGAGAAGGGACCCGCCGAGTGAGGTTTGTCGTCCTCAAACTCAAAGGTGTGTTTAAACTCAGGAAGAGAACTTGTGCTCTCTCTGCAGTGCAAGTCCACACATACTGCAGTTATTTCGCTGGGTTTTAAAAGATCAGCAGTTAGAGAAGAGTCAGACACGGGGTCTTCTCGCACTGCCACTCTCTCCAACACTTCCTCTAGATGTTTCCGGGTCTCCTGGCACTTCATCCAGATGTGATTCCAGTGTTGGAGTTGGCGAGGGCTGCCCAGCGTTGCCACTGTGTCGTTTAAAGAGCTGAAGTTATCCAGAGAGAACTTGGTGGCCTCTTTGTGGTAGTCCTGCAATGTCTGCAGAACTTCAGGAGCAAAGCTTGTGATGTTCTTGTCCAGGTTCAGACTCTCAAAATAGTCCTCGCAGTGCATCATCCACTGCTGAACCTGTATAATATTAATTTATGGTTAATAAAGATTAAATTTGGCCTAAACATTTCCTCAATAGACCTACATTTCTCTTTAGGAGAACAAAATAGATGCACTTAAAATGGTGGTGGCTGGGGGGCAACCCAGGGCTAGTTTG